>NW_015156623.1:0-1500 GCF_000732505.1 Cyprinodon variegatus
AAAAGTGCCTCACATCATTAGAGAGAATGTGTAAGCTTAGGTTTGAGTGGGAAGACAAATGATGGCAGAGAGTGGAGACACAATTACACCTGCTGCCATGAGATTGCACTCCTCCAGACTCTGACACTGTGAAATGCCTTTTAAAGTTTCTCTCCTATTGCCATTTAGATTAAATCATAACAGTAACAGCAGAGGAATGTATTCATAAAAAAAGGACTATGCAGCTTTTTTTTTTTTTGCCAGTCTGCATTAAAATAAACAAGAAAAGAAGCATTATACTGTCAGCAGACATTAAAGCAGAAAACAAATTTTAAGAGGTATATTTGTAGTCTTGTTAAAAAAATTTATTCAGCCACCAACCTGTTTAAAGATCTTGAAGAAGTCCAGATTTGCATAGAGGATATCTTCTATCCTCTGTAGCCTTTGCTGGCTGAGGGCACACATGGCGTTGCGCACTCCATGAAGTCCCATCCGACTGGGAAAGATGATGAAGTGCTCCAGCAGGGCTTGGCTGCAAGCTATGTCTTTCAATTGCAGGTCGGGGACACCAAAAGCAAACTGGAAAACACCAAAAAGGAACGGCAACATTCGTAATTACGTAGTGTATTTTGAAGCAAAATTATTTTCTAATATTTTTCTTGTAAAATTTCACCCATACAAAAACATATTACCATACCAAGAACTAGCATCATCAGGCTCCTGTCCACCACTAAACTTGTACGTTTTCCAACAAAAATTTTCCTTTTACTTGTTTGTGATAAGACTGACTGAGTCCCAGTGACAGGGCATAGCTACCCCAAGGCCAGGCCTTTTGGTGGTTCCCCAGACTCCGCTCTCCAGATATGATTTTGCATTTTTATACAGCATTCAATAAGGGTGTAAAACCAGTCTTTGGAATCTTTAAGTGATGTTGCCACTGAAAACCCAAATAGGTGGCAACTCTTCAGACCCATAGCTGCTAAAAGTAAGTGTGGGACTACCGGTATGTTTCTAAATTCCCTAAAAAAGGTAACTGATGTTTCACTGTCCAAGCAGAGGATTTTAGGAATCTTAGTCTAATATTTCCACTTGGTGGTACGATGGAGGGGGTCTGGAGATTGTTGCAGGAGATGTTCGAGTCTACTGTGGCAAAAGAAAGAGCTAAGCCAAGAGCCAGAGCTCTTAATTTAATACGGTCTACTTTTCTCATTGTTAACTATAGTTATGAGACAATTTCATAGGTTGGAAGAAGATCCTGGATATAAGTAGCCAGACTAAAGATACCTAAAGAGGATGCCAATCTCAAACATTACAGATATTGTTACTTAGACAACTGTGCCACAGATGAAGGACATGACAGATCGTCCAGTGACTCAAGAATTTTCACAAGATAACAGCTGCTCTATGACTGCAGGCAACGCAATACACCAGTCCATCCATCCATCCATCCATCCATCCATCCATCCATCCATCCATCCATCCATCCATCCATCCATCCATCCATCCATCCATCCATCCATC
>NW_015156624.1:0-1500 GCF_000732505.1 Cyprinodon variegatus
TTAATTAAGGCGGGACTTCCGGTTTAATTAAGGCGGGACTTCCGGTTTAATTAAGGCGGGACTTCCGGCTGTCACTTTGGAATGTGGGCGTGGTTTCGAGTTTGATGAAAGGTGGTGCATATAGTTTTTTAACGTACAATTCAGTTATAGAGCTGATCCCTTCCAGATATCACCACACCCCCCACCCCATCACAGAGGAACAAATCACCTACGCGCTCCAGCTGGTGAACAACACCTCCGTAACACTAAAATTCTCGGAGATACCAGAACTTTCGTCAGCCTGCAGTCCCCCCGCAGTAGTTATTAACTGATGAATCCCTTTTCAGATGAAAATGCCCCATTAGCGCTGTGGCTAGAGAAACTTCCACCCCCTTCAGTTTCGGTTTTAGCTCAAGTCTTTCACTCAAAGACTGTTTTACCTGAGAGCAGGGGAGAAATCATATTTGTGATTAAATATAACTAGCTCTATGTCATCAGCGTCGCCGACACCGCAATGATTTCAGCACAGCGATCAGACGATAACTGATCTGTACAAAGAAAATAGCTGCATGTGCTGGAACGCTGTAGAAAGCAACAATATTTATACAATAATGACCATTATTTATTTGTGGGGAAATATAACTCAGGCGATCTGATCTCTCTCTCTCTCTCTCTCTCTCTCTCTCTCTCTCTCTCTCTCTCTCTCCGTTGTGTGCACTGCACAAAGTATACCTGTCACAAATGCAGGAAGGACTCATCCTTGGGTTTGTAAAAACTGCTAAATGGGACAATTGAGGCTTCATATGTAGAGCTTTTCCTTGGGTGAAATAAATGTTACTCCAGTACTGAAATCATACTGTTTGTTATTCTCTAAACTGAAATGTTGAATGACATGAAAAGGCGAGACAAGACAAAATACAACTATTTTCTACGTTTCTTTTACATAGTGAGCTTTGCAATATAAATTAATCTGTTGGTGAATGGACAATATAAATAGGCTCTGCCTTGCCTTGTTGGAAAAGCATGGTTAGGACCTGTTCTCAGCTCAGGAACTAGGACCCGTATGATATCTGGTTGTTCAATAGGTTTGCCTTCATAAAAGATTTAGATATGACTTATTAGGATATTCCTGCAAAAAGGGCTGATGTTGCAAGGGACGGTAATAAAAGTGTTTGGAGCATGCTCTTGTTCTGATGCCAGTTTGTTTCAGCCTTTATCCAGTCTCATGTAGAAGGGCTGGTTATATCACAGGTTATTTGCATTACAACAAGGACAGTTAGCAGGGTAGAGTGAATACACAAACTTGTAGAGGGGAGGGGGGCTTGCAGGAAAACTGGAATTCTCCGTGACATTTAGGCCCCGTCCACACGAAGTCAAAACGAACACGAAACGCTGATATTTTCCAAAACGTTTGCCGTAAAGACAGAGACGTAAAATAAATGTGAGCGTCCACACGAATGCATGAAAACGCTGCAAAATGTATGCCAGGCCTGTAAGTGGCGCTGTGGTGCCAAAGCAAAA
>NW_015156625.1:0-1499 GCF_000732505.1 Cyprinodon variegatus
AGTGGCCCTAATCCTCTTCCGTAATTCTATTTGCGGAAAATACAACCTTATTTTTGTCTGGGGAAGACCAAACACAGGTGGATAATGCGGTTAAACAAATAATTCAAGAAAATAAATAAATGGTTTAATGTAAACAAATTATGGTTGAATTTAAAAAGAAAAAAAATTCATAATATTCAATAATAGGAATAAAAGGGTTGGATTTACATTTAATATTGATGGTAAGGAAATAAATCAAGTTTTTGGATGTTGGAGGAGAGTTTAAGATGTAACTTCTGCAAAAATGAAACTATAGTAGGCACATGAAAATAAAACATTGCATATTTTACATAACACTATATATATACTATATTATTCTATATCTGAATTATTGTGTAGAAGAAAATATTTATTCAATGAATTTTCATTTTACAAAAAAGAGCCATTAGAATAAGAATTTGAAATCACTATAAAGAGGCAACAAATCTGTTTCTTCTGTTAGAATTGTTGACTTATAATGAATCAGTAGACGCATTTTACAAACCTTTTTAAAAGTATATTAAAAAATTTTGCCAAAAAGCATTGAGAAAAGATAAAAAAAAAAAGAGAAATCAATTATGATTTAAAATGTTCTGTGATCTTTAAAGACGAAAAGTTTAGAAGAAATTGGTGGAGTCATTCTGTGAAAGGAATCAGTTTATATAGGGATCTGAAGAAAGGAACTAAAGAATCATTTATTACATTATTTACATTTAAAAGGAGAATTATATCAGCTACGCTGAGTGAATATGTTAGTTATGCCTGATTGTGATGCAAATTGTCAAATATTATTTTTTGTTTTAAGAGTATGCAGAAAATAAACCAAATATTTGCCATCAGATAGTCACATATGTCACTTTTGTTATGTGGTTTTTAATGCCTATTGTTTTGTGGATAAGACAGAAAGGAGTGAGTTGTTGATAATTATTTGATTTTTAACGTTTTTGCTTCAGGTAAAGGGGACTGATAACAAAAGCTTCTTCTTTCTGCTCCATTTCATTCAGGAGTTTAGAACGTTTGTTTATATGTTTAGTGGTTTTGTTTGAACACAAGTAATGAAATAAATGTAATGAATAAAAACAAAAAAATTAGCTGCATTTTCCCAGCAGGCATGGTTATGAATATCCCCCCCACAACCACTGGGATTACCAGGACAGCTACGGCTATCATGACTACTACAGAGGACAGCATGGACCGCGAGGTATGATCACAAAACAAACCCAAGAAACGCATTGAATGTTCCTGATATTAACCCAGTGGTCCATAGTGAGGTCACACCATGTAGGTGGTTAGTAAAGGTGTTTGAGCTCATTAGACTGATTGTTATACTACATTAAAGGTGATTGGAGTACATTCAAAACATACTTCAAACATTAGAGATGTTCCGATCCAGGTTTTTGCACTTCCGATACCGATACTGGCCGATACCAGCCTATCCGAGCATGTATTTAAGTTTAAGTTAAAGTATTTAGCCTTAGTTG
>NW_015156626.1:0-1499 GCF_000732505.1 Cyprinodon variegatus
AGAGCAGAGTGGTTCTACGCATCAATATATATGAGCTGGTTTCTGAAAGTAACAAAGTTCTTTAAAATTACTCTGAAAATTAGACAGAAAGGTACTGACCGTAGAAAATGTAATTTGTGTTTTTGAATACTTAAGTTCTTTTAAATGCTTGTACCTTTAGATACTTAAATATTTTAAAAAATTAGTACTTCAACTTGAATACTTTAACTAGAGTAGATCTTTGACCAAGTAACTTTTACTTGTAGTTGTGAAAGATTTAACTATGAGTATCAATTCTTTTATTCAAGTACTAGTGTAGAATACTTCGTCCACCACTGCAAATTCATAACCTATATGAACCTAGTATTCTACCTGCCTACTGTTTGGCCAATCAAGTCATGGGATTAAACAGAGCAGCAGTGAGGTTGAATATCCAGGTGTCTCTTTAGTCTGTGCAAATAATTGTGTCTTATTTAGTTTAAATTATATATTTATAGATATAATAAAAATTTTCCTTTTTACTACTAAGGTGGATTCAAATAGCAACATAATCATGCCAGTTTCTGCCCCAGTCTTTCCCTCCTGAGAACTCTTGATAATCGGTGAGATAATCCTGCTTCGTCTGGTATGTTAGGAGTAATTGCGTCTGCTCTGAAGAAAATGGGAACCGCAAATCCCAGAACTGCAGCATTTTAAATTGTCTTGGCACAATATCCTAACAGCTGTGGTGTTTCTCCAGTTCAACCAAGCAAGCAGCCTTCTATAACAACATCCTAGACTCTTCTTTCTTATTTTGTAAGCTAGTGAGCGGTTAGTGATAATTTTGATCTGTACAATGACCCTTAGTCGCTAAAACAGTACAAACCTTAAATTATATACATGAACTTTACTTTAAACTTATGTTGAATCTTTAGAGGTTTGGTGAGATTTCCAATCTGAAAGATAAAAGTTTTGGGTGAATATTGTCTGTGAATGGTGTGATGTGCTGTCATTTGGCTGCAGACAATACTGTTCTATCGAGCAATTTTTTTTCATCATGTGTGAAGTCTCAATTACAATTACCCTAAACTGTTAAAATCTTGCAGTTTGAACCAGCCTTTAGTGTTCTGTTCTATTATTTTAATAGGATGTTTCTTGAACGACTTCATAAAATCAAACAAAAAACAATAGATTTGGAATTACATTATATTTTCTCTATTCTACCTCAATTTTCTCCAAATCCCTAGTGAGGTTATCTAATAAATTATACCTACATCTAATTATACATAGACATTTAGAGTAAAGCAAAAGAAAGTATAAATAAAATTTAAATTTTGTCCCAACAAAAAAGAAGCGTAAATGAAAACAATCACCTACTTATGATTTTCAACTAATATAGATGGAGGTCTTGAAAGGAAGAGCCATGAGTCTCCTAAACAGCCCCTGTTTTTTGATTATTAAAATTGTATTACTTGTGTGTTTTCCAGAGTTACTTAAATTAGTTTAGGAAAGATACATTGCTCTGTGCTCACTAGTTCACT
>NW_015156627.1:0-1499 GCF_000732505.1 Cyprinodon variegatus
CTGCCACACAGCGATTTGGATTTATGCTTTTATGCTAAAATGTTACGTTTTGATCTCATTGGGCCCAAATGGTCACTGAGTTTATTTTACTGCTTCTGGTAAAAAAAAAAAAAATAAAAAAGAAGTAATAGGCTTAGATCTTCATTACTCTCTTTCCATATATTCCATTATGGATTTGCAAGTTCTCCATGAAATGTGCAAAGTTTAGGATATTGTGTTAAAACTTAGTCATGATCACAGCAACCTCTCTGATGTTCTCTTTGCTCTTAATGATGATGTTTGTTCTTTAATTTTCTCTAAAAAAAAAAAGTAAACATCTGAGGCCTTCAAATAACAGCTGGATTTATACTGGGATTAACCCTTTATAGGGCAAGTTACCATTTTTAATCACTTGCATCGTCTATACAAATGGAGTCGTCCCCCCGTCCCTCAGTGAGGTCTAGAAGCACAAGATCTATATCCAGCCTTTCAACAAAGATACTGCTACATGGTTGTATATCTTATTTGGGATTTGACCAATTAGATGAGCCAATGATATATTACCTACTATAAATTAAGTTGTAAAAAAAAGTTAAGTCAAGAAAAAAAGGTAAAAAGCTAAAAAGTTAAGTTAAAAAGTTAACAAATATATTCAGGTTTATAAACTAAAAAATGTAACTGCCAGAATCAGCATTAATGCCTCTAAGGTGAAAAAAAATGTGTTTCTTTCACTCTGAGTGTTTTTCATGAATTTCTCATAGAAGCTCTTTTGTTATTTTTCTTAATATATTCGGGCAAGTTGGGGTTTCTTGTTATTACATTGACATTCATTGCCATCAAAATATCCATATTTTTTTAATCTTACAAAGGTAATATAAGGTATTTTCCTGGATTCAAATAACCAGAGGCGTAGTCAGAAGGGTGGCCAGGCAATAACCTATGTACATACACTCAGGGGTGGATAGGCACCAGAACCTCACAGTCCATCTACACTGTTCCAACAGGTAAATTAACGAGCAAAACATCCATTATTTTCATAATAAAGACAAACTATACTTTCCTACAACCTTTGCTAACAAGTAGACGCATATATTTAAACATCTGTGTTTTCTAAATAAAAGGTATAGTGAATAAAATTCTTTCAGCTTTGAGTTCTGAAGCAAACATCTCTTCCTTTGTCATTTCTTACCTACCTTTATCAACAATTATTCTGCATAAAATTGATACTCACAAGTACTAATTTCTACATAAATTGATTATTTAATAAGTTTTTATTAAAATAGTTATTTATCTATGATGTCACTGAAGACTCCTACATGACTTGCAGAGACACATCATTTTCTCTTTACCCCATATAACACAAAATCTAGTGCTAAAAAGAGCATGAATTATCAACTTTAATGTTAGTATATTGATGTACATAATTAACCACATTGTTTTTTGTTGTCAATTAATTGTTAAAGGCACACTATGCAACATTTTTCAGTTAATTAATGTGTTCCATAACGTTTTGGATGATT
>NW_015156628.1:0-1499 GCF_000732505.1 Cyprinodon variegatus
ATTAGCATTTTTAAGCTTAAAATAAAACAACCTTCAGTGCATAAAAACATGACATTTAAGCTTAATGACTGTCTATATATTGAGTCTGGTTTCACTTAACATTGCTTACAGCAACACATTTGAAAATTGGTCATACTGATGGTCAAAGGAACAATGTCTTTAATGTCCATTATGAAAGTATTGTGGCTGTTCATAATCAGCTAAAGAAAGGTGTGTGTGGGCATGTGGGTGTGTATGTGTACATTTGATTAAACTGTGTGTGGTGCAGAGCTCAAGACACTGTCGCTAAGATGCACAGGCACTCCTAATCAAGACTGTGCTCACTCTACAGTAGAAGCATAAGGTCACCTGTGACTGATTTATGTAACAAGAAGCATTTTGTCGATTTTTTTCGGAGTCTTTATAGCCTAAAAAGCTTTAGCAGCAACAATGCATTTTCACTGAAATGTTGTGTGCAGAAGTGTGTGACTCACAGTAATAGTATAGAACTATTTATTAGACATTCAATAAAGGTGTTTGCATCGCTCATTGTTTACCTAAGAGGTTTGGCAAAGAGCCTCAAATAATTGTTTTGATGTGGTCCAGAGACATTTTTGAAATAGGTTCTTTTGGTTATGCTCAACATTGATTGTCTCCAGATACTGAAGATTGTTGTAGAGTTGTGACATTTATTTTCCACTGAAACATTACAAAAGCTTGTGTTTTTTTTTTTATCCTAATAGTTTGATGATAATAGCTAATGTTTTTAAAGCTTTCCATTCAGTTCAATTTAAAAATACTTTATTAATCTCACTAATAAATTATTTTTATATTATAATAAGGAAAATTTATTTCTGTAGTAAATAATATACTTCTCAACGACTTTTCCAGAATTCATGGCTGTAGGCATGAAGAATCTCTTGTAACGGTCTGTCCTGCACCAGATCTGGAGAAGTCTTTTGCTACGTTCAGTCTGAAGCAGGTCTGGGAGCTGGCAGGGAGATGGACACAGCGCTGCAACAGAGCACTATGATTACTCTCCTGAAGAAGTTGTTTATTGCCTAAATTAACTTAAAATGTTGAAACCGACCAGCAAAATATGTTTGCTTTTAATATTCTGGTGCCTGCAGTTTACAACATACCTGAAAAGCACTAATATCTACTTCCAGCTGCCACGAACAGTAGGAGAACCCCCACAGGTGACCGGGCCTGAGGGAGTTGCTGCTTGATTCCCAGTGACAGCGCACCACTGGTATGTGGGGTTCCCTGCGGCTCTTACAGCAAAGTTATATTTTAAGGCATGATCATAATCTTAATTACATGGACAATGTTTTGAGGTGTAGTTTCTCACTTAAAAATATATCAAAACTACTCTTTACTCACTTATCACTAGTGTTGCCAGATAGAGTCAAGGTTTTCCAGCCAAAACATGTCAAAAACCACCAAATCACACAAAAACCCATCCAATTAATACATTGTTATATTTACTGTGTGAACATGAACACACTTCAGTACAACTT
>NW_015156629.1:0-1498 GCF_000732505.1 Cyprinodon variegatus
CAAGTGCATATTATCTAATTATCTTATTTTAAGAATAAAATTACTCATTCCATTGGCAAACTATCTCATTTACCTGCTCAAATTAAGGGTGAATAGACTTAATTTAAGAAATTTTAAGTTATTTCTACATCGTTTTTGCAGTGCAATGGCCATTCCCAGTAAAACAGCAGCCAAATGGCAGACTACTTCCCTGCAACTCCCAGTAAAATCCCCTCCAGCTTCCAGCCACTGACCTTCTCCTGGGCGTGCATATTTTAAACTCTGACTCCACCCTTTCACTGAATTTCACTGACCAGGAAATTATGCGTCTCTTTAGATCTTAATGTCCACAAATCACGACAGAAAGAATATTTTAGTACAAGGATTGATGTTTAAAAAGGAACTGTAGGATGGTAGGATGTCCCATCAAAGAAAGTGGGGAAATTTTGAATGGCTGCTACTGTAACTGTTGGGAGGCTCCAATCAATGCTGATGGCACTGAGCACAGGCTGCCCGAAACAGAAGGGATGAGATAATAAGATCTAAAAGAGCTGAATGTTGGCGTTTCGTAAGCCGGGCGTACACTGTACGATTTTTTTCAATCGTTGCACGCAGCTATATATCACACTGTATGATGAAACTACAGGTTTGTTCTCACACCGTGTGACCCGACGGTGTGATGCGATCTACCTGCTCACACTGTACGTCTAACAACCAGGTGGGACTCAGCGCCGCAGTGAGATGGCGCTACTCTGACTCGTCTATCTGGAAGCTAAACCAGTAGCAGAGGAACATGAAGCTCACTAGAGTGAAACGCGCTCCCTTGGATATTTGGGCAATTTTGTGCTGAAAGCCCTAAAAAGAAAAAAGGAGACGACGTATTTGGACAAAGACATGGCTGAGCAAACGTGGCTACTACGGTCTGACAGTTTGACAGAAAGAACTCGATTTCACTCATTGCACCCCCGCCATGCTTCTGGGTTTACATCTGAGAGGAAGAAGAAGAATCCTTCTTTGCTGTCATGAACCGAGGACAGAGAGATTCAAAGAGTTAAAAATGTTTATTAAATAAAGAAAACTAAAGTGGAGCTATGACTCGTGGACACTGCAGGAGGGGGGGCGGGGCACCGTCCAATCTCAGACATTCTGCAGGAGAAACACAAGTAAGTGACCACGATCATCTTACAGAAGATGATTATCTGAGTTGGCCACTTACCTGGTTTAAGAGTCCAGTCCAAGAATGTCCCCAAGTGCTGCAGTTCCAGAGGACATGCTGGAAGCCGATCCTGGTCACGGATCCAGAACAGACAGGAACAGACAGGAACAGGATCCAGATCGGGCAGGAACAGAAACAGGTGGCAGGATCCAGACTTCCAGGCATCCACAGGCTCCCAGGAGGGTTCAGAGTCTGACTGGGACCAGAAGCATGACCAGGTGGTCACACACAGGAGCAGAACAGGATCAGGTGCAGACAGGCAGGCTCAGTGGAAGAGGGTAGCAGAGACAGGACGTGGAACCA
>NW_015156630.1:0-1498 GCF_000732505.1 Cyprinodon variegatus
TATATTAGAGGATTTACGACTTGTGCATTTGTCTTTCCCTCTGGCTTTTCCTCAGGTGAATCAGGTGAGCTGGGGTGGCCCACCTGCCTGTCGTCTGCAATCAAGAACCTAAGCAGGAATGTCACAGCCTGATCTGATCAGATGAGCAAAAGATTGTGACTTTTAACCTGAATACCATAGTACAAATTCAATGCAATTTATCTATTTAGCGCCAATTCACACCACATGACATCTCAAGGCCCTTTACAGTTCAACCAGATCATCCAGTCAAATTGATTCAAAGTTTTTTATCATAGGAAAACCAGTTGATTGCATCGTCTCATTGACTCGAATGCAATCCATCACACTAAGCCTGCTTGTAGCGACAGTGGAGAGAAAAAACTCCCTTTTAACAGGAAGAAACCTCCAGCAGAACCAGACTCATTGTGAGTGGCCACCTGCTGAGGCCGACTGGGGTTCAAGGAGACAGAAGCAGAGATACAGAAAGAAGCAAAGATACAAAAGGCAACTGTAAACCAGCTCCACAAAGAACTCACCTCCTAATCAATGGGACATTGTTTTACCATGTATGGAATTTGGAATGTCTAGGCTCATTGTCCAGGCCAGACAGACCTTATTTGGTCTGCTGATGTAGGTACTGGCTCGTTGTCTGCCCAACTGGCTGCTAAGATCTACGGCTCTGGTTCCTTAGCTCCAGGGGGGCACATTTGGCTGCTGGTTATGTTGCTCTCTCAGCCGCTGTTGTCAAACTGATTCTCGCTGCTCCAGCCTGAGGAATGCTGTCTTCCCTTACCTCTGTTGTCCAGGTGATTCGTCCCACAATAGCGCCTCATAATTACTGGCCGATCGTTGATTGTGGCCGATCGTTTGAAAATCGGCCGATTGCCTAGCAAGGCCGATAGGCTGCTGCAAGTCTATAAAAAAAAAAATAATTTTAAGTCATCATTCTCGATGTATTTAAATATTTGGTTTTTGAAACAGAATGGGCTGCAAAGTGGAGCAGTGGGTACCACTGCTGCTTGCAGCAAAAAGATTCCGGATCCGATTCTCGGCTCGCTGACTTTCTGCATGGAGTTTGCATGGTCTCCCTGTGCATGCGTGGGTTCTCTCTGGGTACTCCAGCTTCCTCCCACGACAAAAAACATGACTGTTAGGTTAATTGGCTTCTCTAATTTATGAGTGTGTGAGTGCATGGTTGTTTTTTCTGTTTTTTTCTCAGTGTTGCCTTGTGAAAGGCTGGCGACCTGTCCAGGGTGTACCTCGCCTCTCACCCATTGACAGCTGGAGATGGGCACCAGCAGCACCCCTCACGACCCCAGTAGGGATAAGAATATCGGAAAATGGATGGATGGGTGGTTTTTTGAAATATTATAAAGAAGTGATATAAATAATTCAGGAAATCTGTCTTTTCACCTGAGCTAGGGTACAATAAAGACAGATGCTTTCATCCTGGTAGGTATAGAGAATGTGTGTAAGATAGAGTGAGCAAATGTTCCAA
>NW_015156631.1:0-1498 GCF_000732505.1 Cyprinodon variegatus
AGAATCAGGCTCAGTGTGAGCGGCCATCTGCTGAGGCCGGCTGGGGTTCAAGAAGACAGAAGCAGAGACACAAAAAGCAGCTGTAAAAGGCGGCCCCGTCCAGGAAACACACAGCCAGGCAGAGGAGCTCCGAGCTAGCTCCCATGCCAGAGGATGAGGAGAGCACATCCAGCCAGTCAAGGTCAGAGAAACAGGACCACACTGGAAAACAGGCCGATCTCCAGCATCTATAAACATCTTATGCTCAGTTGCACTTCTCGCTAGCTACACACATCATAGCAGCTGACACCAGACACACGTCACACACCCCTTCCTCCACACGCTGCTGACTGTGTCCCTCCTCAAATGCTACTGGCCAAAGAAGCCTGGCCTGCCTCTCTGACAGGCGCGCCGCCACTGCACCACCAGACTTAAAAAAAAAAAAAACAAAGGAGGAAAAATGAAAAAAAATGACATGTCAGCATTTTATCATTAACAAAGTTTTGTACAAACAAGAGCCTAGTTTTCTATAACAAAACTCTCATTTAGTGGATTCTGTCACAATCATGTAAAATCATCAAGTGACCTCAGGTTCTCTGGTTGTTCCAGAGCCCAATACTAACTGCATGATAAGGACTGTTTTTCACACTGGTGAAAATGTGTTGAATTTTCTTCTATTAAAGAATGCATAGAGAATAAACGTCTTTTAAACGAAACATCGGGTCATTGGAACAGTGATTTGGAGTTTTTCCGAATATATACATTCATTTATTTTTTTATTCTAATGTTAATTATGCAGCTTATTATGGGTCTATTTTATTTAATCTTAGTGTGATTTATACCTTGTCATGTTTGTGTATTGTATATTTTACTGTGATATAAAATCGTAATATATTTTATTATATTTTGATTTGATTTATACACTTTAATTTCAGGAACCACTTTCAGCCGATTCATCCAGTCTAACCAACACAGGATGCTTTTATTTGTCTGTTTTTATTACTAACAAATGCTTCATTTTAATTTCACAGCTAAAACATGTCAGAGTCCCAAACTGATCAGCTTCATTTCAGCAGAGCTGTGATTTTTTTCTACCAGTCTGTCTTTTACTGAGCAGCTTTATGGAGTCTGAAAGTAAACTGGATCCAGAACAGAACTGGGTCCAGAGTCCTCATGTTCTGGTTTCTGTCGGCCTGCAGAGCTCCTGCAACTGTACTGCTCCTTCAAGCCCACTGAGCCACATAAACTTTGTGCTCTCACTACTTGTTTGGTCGGAGTGACAGAATGGCTCACTGAGAACAGCCTGCAACTAAACTCCAACAAGACTGAGACTTTGATTGTTGCTCCTGACAGTGCTGTGCCCGGAATTAAGCAGCACCTTGGAAACTTGAGCTGCACTGTTAAAAGCAACGTGCGCAACCTGGGTGTCATCATGGATGGAGCGATGTCGATGGAGCAGCACATAAATCAGCTTGTTAGGAGCTGCTTTCTCCAAATTCGGAACGTTTCTAAACTCCGT
>NW_015156632.1:0-1497 GCF_000732505.1 Cyprinodon variegatus
TACTTTTCCAGAAGTAAAATCTCTGATCATATTCTGGGGAAAATCTTAACTTTTAATGTTAACATATGAATTAATTTCTGTCATTGCTAAATTGCTCCTCAAAACTAAACAGGCTCTCAAGTGAAACAGTAATTTACTTTCCTTTTATTTTTATGCATTATTTAATAAATCATGCATCTATCCATGTATTTTCTTTACCTACTTATCTCTGCAGGGTCCTTGATAACATATACACATAACAGTTTTTTAATCACATTTATTTAACTGAAGCTTTTGTTTTTATTCAAATCATACGTTCTGGTCTTAACGCCTTAAACTCTGATTAATCATCTATTAACTTCAGTTTTCCTGTGGATCATTGATCTTTTCTTATATTCTTACTCAGAAAGAGATAAAGATTTGACCCCCATGAGGCTGTTGATCTTTATTAGTAGGAAATAAAAAAACATGAAGTTAATTAACCTAATCTAAGTCTTGATTACAGTCAAAACAATAAAGAGAAAAAAAATCAAAATAGCTGGAACAGTAACAGACAAATCTGGACTAAGACCTGCTAACAGTGACCATGATGGTGAGAGAGATAAAAGAATGTCCGCTGTTAGGACATTTTTGATCTGTAATCAAGAAGATACCACAAATATTATTCTCACTGTAAAAAAGCTTAATGCTTCAGATTATCACAGGGACATTTTATTCTCCATTTTTTTCCAGAATCTACAAATAATGTCATTAACCCAGATTTTTTCAGACACGACTAAAAGCTGTTAAGACACTGTAGGATTAAACCTAAAGACTACAGTCACATAAATTCTCATATTTAGGTAAAGATCATTGCTGCCGTCAACCAAAACAAGTGTTGAATGTTTTGTCCTGCTGACAGAAGGAGCTTTAATGATGACAATCTACAGCTAACCTGAATTAAATGCATGTGCAGGTTGGTGACTGATTGTTGTTTTCTGTGTGCAGAAGGATCCTGAGGATGATGTCGCCTATGCCTCCATCATTCCCACCATAAGGGCCAAAAAGACCAAGAATAAAACCAGAGTGAGTTTATTGTTCTACTATGATGTAGAAAAAGACTAGTAAAGATGAGCAAAAGAAAAATTTGAGTCGTAGAGTCACAGGCAAGTTTTAGTAAGAATGTTAGGATGATTGATGTTAAAATATTAAGCAACATTTAAATGTAAATAAAGTTAAAAGCTGTGAATGATGTAAATCTGTCAATTTGTGAGCTAACAGGAAATATGAAGCACAATGTGTGAAAATTAATTTAATATTGAATCTAATTTTTTTAATGTTTATCTGTATTTTTCATGTTAAATTTCTTTTTAGGTCCCTGATGCTGTGATATACAGCACTGTGAATTCTTCCTCTGCTCAGGTGACCTATGATCCCAACGGTCTCTACTCTACAATCAGTAAATAAGGGTCATCAGCTGTTGTTTTAAAAGTCAGGTGAATTATTTCAATCTTAAAGAAGCAGTGTAACAAACAGCTT
>NW_015156633.1:0-1497 GCF_000732505.1 Cyprinodon variegatus
TAGTCACAGTCAGAGAAACAGGACTACACTGGAAAACGGCCCAATTTTCAAATGTCTATTACTGTAAAAATGTCTATAGCTGGATATTGGTTATTTATTCTCCAATTTTATATTGTTAAACACTTTACAGGGTTTTATTGTTGATCTTTTAACTCTTCACTATTATCTTATTCTTATACATTTTCTAAGGTCCAAATTTGTGTGACCATTTTTTCTATAATCTTTTTGCTGCAGTAAACACAGGCATTTCCCCATTGTGGGACAATAAAGGAATTTTCTATTCTATTTTATTCTATTGTCAAGGGTAGAAACAGGTGAATTTCTGCAGCTGAATTTGAAGGCATTTCTTTTTCAGGTAAATAAAATCAGCTGATCACAGAGAATAAAAATTCAGTGTAGTAAACTTAATTTCATTCCAATCAGACTAAATAATTTCTCCATAAGGTTCTGCTCTCACACCTACCCAGTTCAACCTTTACCCGCCTTGGACGTGACTTTTTCCTCCTGTTACAAAGATATGATCCTCCACAGCCTCTAATGGTCGACTTTCACAATGAAGGTGCAGCATGAGAGAAGATTCACATCTAAAAATTCTTGAACTTCTTTTCTCCTTCGGACAGAAATGCACCCATCAGTTAGCTCCATGTTTCAATGAGATGAAGAGAACCAGATCAGTTGGCTGGACTCCTCCCTGATTTCCTCTGACAGCAGAAGATATGAGGCTGAGGAGAGAGGAACAAAAGAAATGTTTTCCAACAAATTTAGGAGAAACTCTCATCTGACTGCTCCATGACCTTCAGCAGAGTCAACACCAAACATTCAATCATGTATGTCCATAAAACTGCTGCAGCGGCACATTCCTGAGGGCATGAAGAGATGTCTGTCCATGTAACGCCTGCTATCAGGACAGGCCTGACCCTGTGAGAGCAGAGCTACAAGGTTGTGGTGAAGGACTCATCAGTTCCCTGTAATTATGATGAGGGAGACGCCATACCGCGAGGAGCATCAGCAATCAGTGAGCATCAGCAATCAGCTGCAGATTGGTTTTACTTCATGGGCCTCGAGTCAAAGAAACCACTCAGTCTTCTAAGATGCAGAACTTAGTTTTTAAACACTTTTCACCATCAGACAATTCATACAGCTCACAATAAAGTTTTTCAGACCCCATTTCCTCCAAGAGCAACCTTCAGTGTGCCTTGATGGATTACATTGTGATCCAAAGTTCAGCCAGAGACACCAGACAGAGAGACCTTCAAACGGGTCAGAAGGAAAACTCCAGCTGCAGGTGGAGGAAGCACTAATAATACGTTCAGACCGGATGTGATACAAGCAGCAAAAAGCTTCTGCTGCTTCACCTTTTATCCACATTAAGGTCAGACGTCCAGTAAAGTGAGTCCAGATGCTTCTGCTGCTCCTGTGTTCGATGCCAGAGAGCAGCTTTGCTATATTAGCTGTGATCAGCGGGTAGAAAGTAGTTAGAATCTATGTTGAAGTGAG
>NW_015156634.1:0-1497 GCF_000732505.1 Cyprinodon variegatus
GTCTGTAAATGTCAGAGTCACATGAAATATTCAGAGCAATATTAAATATTTAGAATCACTTGACTGGGAGACAGTGGCTTTAGGTGCTTAAAAAACAGACCAAACAGGCTCTTCGGTGATAACCACTTGACTTTAACGATATCATCATATCAAATATCAAGGACAATAGTAGAAACTACAGAGACGACAGGAGCAAAAACTGTCAATGGGTGTGAACACAAAAAGTTAGCAGGAAGAACCAACAGTAAAAGTTAAAGGTATTTATCATATGCATATTAAAATCCTCTAGGAAAAAATGTGTTTTATCCCAGCATGAAAGGTCTGAGACACAAAACACAGTCATGATTTCAGTGAGCAATAAAACAAAACATTCTGGAAAAATCTGAAAAATATTGACAATAACACAGAGACTGAACAGTTAAGACGTGGCGAAAAGAAACAGGAGGATTGTTTGACTTTTACCCTTTCAGTCTATTTTCTCAGCAGATTTATTGAAAACTATGTCGAATTTCACTGGAGTTGTAGATGAATGGAAATGTTTGAACCAAAAAAAAAAAAGCTTAAAAGGATCCTGGACAAGCCCCCAAATTAGAGAAAAGTAAAAAAAAAAAAAATTAGTTTTATAATATAAACACAGCAAAATATATTAGTACTTTCTTCTTTATGCTACGACTGAATGATTTAGCTAGAAATGAAAAATGGATTTTAACCAAAATTGACTGATAGGGATTTTATTTTGATTTTCCTCTGCACTGAGCACAGGTATATACAGCTTTGGCTTCAGGGTTTCATTGTTTTCATCATCTCAGTTTCCATTTGTCCACAGTCCACTACTGCAGGACTTCAACATTGGGTGGAAAACTGCTAGCATACATGAATCTGCATGATAGCTGTTACTCGCTCCTCCCTTCTGTGTGGCCGCAATCCTACTATTAGTGTATTTTTACCAACCAAGGGGCTGGAGTGAAAAAGTCACTAACATAGTCTTCATAAATGTAACATGACCAAAAATGAAGTGCCTCTGTAATTTGAAGACTACGTTTTTTAAAACAAGATTATACTGCAAATGCACTTTATTGTCCCACTCTATGACCACCGCCAAGTTTTTTTTTTTTTTTAAGAAGGCTACATTTTATGATGTACTTCTTTGTCTGTCTCGTATATCTGTATATTTTTTCCTGAAATCTTACCCAGTATCTTACCCAGTACATTATATGTAAAAAAAAAAAATGTAATTCAAACAATGTATCAACTGTTCTGTAACTAAAATCAGAAAAGGTTCCTTCAAGAACGTAAACCCAAGACAATTAGGTATTCATCTGTCAGACCAGCTCAAGTTTTGGTTTAAAAAACAAAAACACTCATAGGACTGCATTTGACGTAATTTTGCCTTTTCTATTATTAAATCTACATTTCACATCAGTTTTGCATCCTTTTAGCATTGTGAAATGTAAAACAAAGCATACTTTAAAGTGTAACTAAACAGTTTATCTGAAC
>NW_015156635.1:0-1495 GCF_000732505.1 Cyprinodon variegatus
TCTCTGCAACCAGGGAGGCTCAGTGGTGTTGATTAAATCCAAATGTCACATATTGCATTAACAAATATTGAAACACATAAAACACATCACTATAACGGGTGAAAATAGCTACTATGAAGCACTATGAAATACTAAACTCCAGAGACCACGCCAATAGTTCAACACAAGATGAATTTTCTGATTGAATGATCACTTTTTCCTCTACACTCATGAGGAGAACCTCCTCGCTGTCTGGCCAGTGCACAGTCAAAGTTTGCCAATCAGCATTGAGCAGCCAGCTTCACGAACCGCCCCTGCCCCATACACAATGTTAGAGCAGGGGTGTCAAACTGGTTCCAGAAATGGCCGTGTGGCTGCAGGTTTTCTTTCCAAACAAGCAATACGATGCCAGACTACAGTAGGAATGGAACGGTTTATGAAAACCGTTCGGTTCGACTATCTCTGTTCGATTTGCGTGTGTTTCGTTCGGTTCATGCGCGGCTCCTTTGTCTCATAGGCGAAGTGTTTACACTCCAGAGCAAAAGGTGGCGGTACTGCGACCAAAGCCAACCACCAGTAGTAAACAAGAAGAAGAAGAAGCGAAGCAGCGTAGCCGGATGTAGCAGAAAAAAATCAGTTGTTGTGGAGAATTGTGTGGGTATGGCGAGTGGGAAAGAACAGGAGTTGGAAGACGCGCCAGCAGCACTTTATAGGTCTGCTGTATGGGACCACTTTGCCTTTAGAGTGACCTACGATGACGGCGGAAAGTTGTGGATAAAAGTACAACTGTGTGCAAGCATTGTGCAACATGTTTTTTACTATACAAGACATAATAGATTTTCCTAACAATCAACTTATACCAAACTGAACCGACAACTGTGACCACGAAACCGTGAACCGAACCAAACAGTGGATTTTGTGAACCGTTCCACCCCTACAGTCATCTTATCAAGTGAACCCAGTCTTAACATGAAGACTTGATTAAATGAATGGAGTCTGGTGGTTCTAAAGAAATCTGCAGCCACATGGCAGTTTCTGGAACAAGGTTGACACCCCTTAAGCCCAATTTACACTATCGTTTTTAAACTGTGCCCATATCGGTCCAAGCACGATTACCGAGATATCTGTTGAGTGTAAATGGTACGCCCAACTGAACCGGACCGTGCACAATCAAACTGCGCTAACATGGAACTAGTTCATCAGTAGGGCTCGGCGTGGTTCAGTTCTGGCTCGGTTCTCAGATAACGAAGGGCCCATGAGCAGACTCCTCCTCCTTACAGTCAGCCTCCGTAACCATGAAATTTCAGACATTCATAAAAATACTAGCTTCCCTACCGTGCCACATGAATACCAGTGATGATTCTGCTTAGTGTGATTTTCTGCTAACCTGACTCCGCCAGATGCATCTGGAAACCTTCCGTTGAAATAATTTTGGGAAGGGGCAAAAATACTGGTTAGCTGATTGGCCTATGTTGGTGATAGACGGGCCAAATAAACCAATCAGATCAACGAAGCA
>NW_015156636.1:0-1495 GCF_000732505.1 Cyprinodon variegatus
CAGACATTTTTAAATTATGCTCAGTATTGAAGCGTGGTCTGAGCTACACACTGTGGGTCTAGATACGGCCGAGGTGGCGAGGAAGTGGGGACGAGTTTAGTCCGATGATGGAGGGACATGAGGGCCAAAAAGAGCAGAGATCCAGGTGGAAAAAGGGTCCCAGCATTCTCGTGCACCTCGCTCTTCTAGTGGGTCAAACTTCATGAGTTGTTTTCCGCAATTTTGGTCATAAAAACAAAACAAGCCGGCCTCCAGTCTGCGGCACTGTTTGCGGTTAGCTACAATTTGGGAGAGGTGCAGCGGAGCGTCTGTGGGGGCGGGACGTCTGGAGCCGAGGTATTGCATTGCACTCATTGCACTGATTCTGTGCAGTATTTTTTGATGCAAAGCCTTTCAGAATCTAGAACGCAGGGGTATTAATATTTTTCAGTGAATGAGGTTTTAATAGGAATAGATGGAGTGCAACTTTTCTACTTCTGTTATTTGCTGTTGTTTCTCAAAAAAAATGCATATCGATATTACAGCTTTCATTGATTTATTTCAAATTTCAAACTTTGTCTAGCCTGTAAGGTATATAAAAAAAAAAAAAAATGAACCAATTAATCGAATCGAATCGTGGTGTATTCTTGAGTATCGAAAACAATCGAATCATTGGGTCAAGAAATCGATACTGAATCGAATCGCCATGATGGATGTGATTTACACCCCTAGAAACCAGGTCGCCTGCGTATGTGTCACAGTGAACGCAGATAAGCGCCCTCCCCTTCCGCAGACACTCTGCTGCACATCTTCCAAATTGTAGGTGACCGCAGACAGGAGGCTTCTGATTGGTTAAATCTACATCCACTCTACAGTATGTGTATTTCCTGTTTGGAAGCTTACCGGCTTGTTTTGTTTGTGTGACCACCATTGTTGAACATGAATTGTGAAGTTGGACCAGCTAGAAGAGTGAGGTGCACTAGAACACTGGGACCCTTTTTCCACCTGGACCCTCGCTCTTTTTCGCCTCTCATGTCCCTCCATTGTCACAACTTGCCATTTGCGTTTTTCTACTTCCTTGCCTCTGTATCTAGACCCACAGCTAGTTCGTGATTGTGCCTCTAGCGTTGTGGAGTGGAACAACACAGCGCAGACCACACTTGAAAATTGAGCATAAATCAAAAATATCAGCATCTTACCTGCGACCAGCTCACTGCGACACTCTGCTGAGGGACGATAACCAGCCCTTTAGTCCTCAACACTGCAAACCCGGATTCAAATCCGACCTGCGGTCCTTGTGCCACTAGTGCTGTGTTCTAACTAATTTGAAGTTTTAAAAAATATATTGACCATAAACAGAAAACAGAAATACTGTAGTTAATTATTTAAATCACTATAACAATATTAAAGGTGGCAAAATAAAAATTCTTGCGACTGTTGTCCACTTTTAAAGTGAGAGCAGTGGAGCTACGAATAATATCTAAAACTGAAGCCAACTGGACGCATAGATGCTAGA
>NW_015156637.1:0-1494 GCF_000732505.1 Cyprinodon variegatus
GATGGTTGGATGATGGATTATCTCCAGTTTCCTCCTGGGGAGCTGAATCTCCTCCATGCCAGTGGGGACATGCAGCCCCCCTCCCCCACCTGTTGTGACGGTTGGATGCAGCTGGAACGGTTGGTTGATGCGGGAGGTTTGGTTGAACTGCACTGAACAATGAGCCTTTGCAAATGGAGGATGGATTCTCAGGTGGTGAATGAGGCAGAAGGAGGATCCTGGGTTATCCAGAGTTTAGGAGGATTAGGATTATTTTATTATTGAATCTTTGAAGCATCATGTTAACGGAATCTAACCATCAACCTTCCAGCTTCCAGGATCAGATTCCTTCAGTATCGTGGAATCCGATCATCCCTTTGATTAACCAGAAAATCTGCTTCAGTTCAGTTCCTTGATATTTGACTTTGACTAGGCCGTCCCAGAATAAAGATTGTTCTGTTTCTTTAAATCTTCATATTATTATCATTATTATTAACGGGGTCAATAAATAGTCCTGGCTGCCTGGTGGTGGAGCAGATCATCCTGCTGCCTGCTCCAAGTTACTGGCTGGTGCTGATCTTTGCAGGTCAGCCTCCTTCATCACGCTTTGCTCAGAGATCAGCCATGAGGGGCCGCTCAGCTGTTTCTATGTGGGGAGAAGAAGAACCAGAGAAAAGTGCACCAGCAGAAAGTGAACATTTAGCTGCGAAGCCACAGTGATGCGAACAGAACCGAGATAGAAGTGAGAGAAGTGAGAGCTTTCCCTTAACGTCCACTGACCTGCTGGAGGACGCTGGGCCCAGCAGCTCTGCTCAGCATTAACTGAAAGATGGAATCACAGTAGGAGGTTTGTGCACCGGGGCCGCGCTCACAGGCAGTGGAACCCAGCTTAAATCAGCCGCATTGTTGGGTAATTATTTCTGTAGTTGGAAATGGTGCCAGCAATTACCTGATACCAGGACTCTTCAGCCTCTGCAGGGAGGGCAGGTCTGTGCTTGTAGTCTCACGCAGACCTCCTCAGACTGCCTGGAGCCTTCAGAAGCCGGGGGCCAATAGCTGCTCAGCTTGGTGTGTGATTTAAGGCTCAGCTGCTTTTCTCTTAGCATATCTCTTTAAACTACCACATAAACTAAGAGCCCCAAAACTTTCCCAGTTTGTAGAGAAAACAGCCTCCCTGCTCAGGCTGAAACATGCATTTTATTATCCTGCTTATGGCTGAAGAGGAGGCCTGATGATGAGCCCTGAGGAGCGCCGCTGGGATCTGATGGACGGACAGGGAGCTCCATGTAGTTAACAGTGGGTTCATGTTTAACTACCTTTTCTAGAAGGATGAGGAGCTGAAAATTAAAGCTAAACAAGCTCTAATCAATAGAAACCATTCTAAGAGGTTTGCCTGTTGGAATCTACAGCTGTTTGAAAAGCAGTATAGCATCAGCTGTAATGCGAACACTATTGATCCAGATGTGGCTCCACATCTGCTGGCAGCTCCCTTAGTCAGAGGTGAGAGCTTTGAAG
>NW_015156638.1:0-1494 GCF_000732505.1 Cyprinodon variegatus
GATAGATAGATAGATAGATAGATAGATAGATAGATAGATAGATAGATAGATAGATAGATAGATAGATAGATAGATAGATAGATAGATAGATACCAATGGAATCAAAAACAAAACCTTAACATAACTGAAAAGGCAATTACTCTAAAGTGTGGGGTAAATCCTTTTTGAAGTACAGATTATCTTGTTTAGGAAGCCTGAATTTGCTAATTCAGTTATAGCTGGCTTTTTGAGGCCATGGTTTTGACCTTAGCGGATGTAATAAAGGGGAACAGAGGGGCATGAACACTCAGCCATTGTGTACCTTACTTCCTGACATTCAAGGGTCGTTAGACAGGCATCATCTGTCACACATTGAGCAGATGCTTTCTTATAAATGAACAAATGACAGCTGGTGTTAAATTGTTGAATTTCTTACCCCTTACTCATGAGTTAAATACATTAAACTAATTTTAGTACATAAGAAAAAAAATCTGAACGTGTCTTATTGTTTCAATGTTTATATATATACATTTTTTTCAAGTAACATATAAAGTTAAGATGTGTTTTTGTCCCTATAAGTTTCATGGCTCCAAGTCAATAGAAAAAAAGGTCTTATGTTAAAAAAAGTCCAGAGATGGTTCTGGGTTTGGCTGAGTGTGAGAGTCAATATGAGGGAGCCCATGGCTGAGACACAGCTATTTGTTTGTCTTGGCCCCTGGCTTTGACCTTGACTGGGACCATTTTGGTTTGTTTAGTGTCACTCTAAATCCCCCCAATCAATCCTTCAAACAGCCCTCACCTTTTGCACCATTTAATCAATGGTGCATCAGTGGCCATCAGCATTTTAAGCTTGACAGAAAAGGCACAGACACGACCAACACATTTTCAGGAACACTGTAGCCAATAAAATAACCCTTTCAAAACAACAAGGACTCAACTCTGTATCTGCCTTTATTCAGTAGCAATAACTTGAGTTGGAAATAGAAAACAACTAATATGACAATGCAAGTATTTGGGGCACGGGCCACTTTTACTAATGTGGTTGCCACAATATATTTTATTTTTTCATATTTTTAATTACCCAAGTGACAGTTCCATCATTAAACAACAACAAAAAGACATTCTTAAGAAATAACACGCATTCCAATTTGACTAAGAAATGAACAATCTGGGCAACACTACTTAAACTATATGAGAAAATTTAAAACTGTTAAAAATTAACCAACCGATCAGGATTTCAAAATCATGGCAGGTTATAGTTTAGGGTCTCTGAGAAGAGACAAAAGAGAAAGAAAGTGAGATTAACGTGAAAATAAATTAAATAATGTAAAATACTTATATTGTGAATATAAAGGAGGACCAGGGAGAAATAGCTGGATGTAAGATTTGATACAATGATTTCTAATCGATTACCAAATCTTTCTAGGCTTATAGCTCTAGATTTGACTTTGATTTCAAGTTTATGACAATGGTTTTCTTGGTGATAGCTGGCACAAAAAGGAAAAATTCTGTTTT
>NW_015156639.1:0-1494 GCF_000732505.1 Cyprinodon variegatus
CTTTGCCGAGCTGAATGCGCACTTTCATCTGGTTTGGTTACAGTTACAGTTACATAGACAGTAAAAATCTAACCTTGTTTTTAACATGATTTTATTTTAACTTCAAAATAGATGTATACCAAAAACTAATCAAAAGTATTATAAAGTATCATACCGGTATATTTACATGAATGCCAAAAACAAAAAACATTACAAAATGTTCTGTGCTTTAAATCAGTCCTACCTGTCTGTATCCATGCTGGGTCAGATCCTGATGTTTGAAATAGAAAGCAGGGAAAGCAGAATAAAGCATTAGCCTTGCTGCATGCAGTTAGACAAGCCTTGTTGCTAAATATTTAAATAAACCTGTCAATCAGCCGCACTTTATAACAAATGACTGTGACATCAGCGCAGAGGCGGGAAGTGGTGTGCAAATGCAGTTGCCTTCAGCACTGGGTCCCAGGATAGTCCTATCTTTTGCACTGAAGTGGAGCTACTGCGCATGGACCACTTTTAACTAGAGTCTAGGGCTGAATCCCAAACCACCCTCTAAGCCCTAACCCTTAACTATCAAGTGTCACTTCCTATTAAGTCTTACTCACAGCTGTGGAAGGCGCCTTGACTATAAATGAGAATGGGACAGCAGCTTACCTCCAAAAGTAAAGGAAAGCAGTTGTTGCTATGGCAACACAGTGATGCCCCACGTGCATGACTGTAGCTCTCTGGCGCAGGTTAGCATAGCAAACATTTGCCCCTTTCTTAAAGCAAATGTATACGGTCAAATAAATCAATTTCAAAGAAGACCTTCCCTTTTGTAATTCAGTTTTTTTACATATACTAATTTGATTTTTTTTGTCAGTATGATGAAGATGCAACAAACCTGCAGAATTTACATTTGGCTGAACATGATTCCTCTGCCACCAAGCCGCTGTTATACCTGCTGCAGAATTTCAGCAAACCTGCAACTGACACAGACTCGCTATTTAAGGGCTGGATGGTCCACTGGTCCTACGTACTACGTGGTTTGGGATGTTTAGGGTTCAGTTTGGGAACGAAATAGCTTTACTCGTCAATAAAGATTCAATATTTATCTTGCATATCTAAAAAATATATTAATATATTTAAAAAAAATTAAATTAACAATTTTATTTATATTCATTTTTCTTATGTCTTGATTGGGATCATTAGGTGGGTGCAGCAGCGCGCTAACACCCTCTATTGGTCAGCCGCCACTGGTCACAATGTTATCGGTGTTTAGTGTATATTACTGATTGGTGCATCTATAGATCACACCACTCTCAATTTTCTTATGCATAACAAATATAACCCCCTTCCATTTAATTTTAACCCAGCTTAGAGTTAACCTGACTCCGCCAGATGGATTTGCTCCGCATATCCATCTGAAAACCTTCTGTAGAAGTAATTTTGGAAAAGGGCGAAAATACTGGTTAGCTGATTGGCCTATGTTAGTGATAGACGGGCCAAATAAACCAATCAGATCAACGAAGCATACAG
>NW_015156640.1:0-1494 GCF_000732505.1 Cyprinodon variegatus
CCTCTGAAGAAGAGAGATCCGGTTTTTGGCTGAGTTGGATCTCAATGAGAAATAAGGAAACAAAAATACAGCCACCAACTTTCTCAGAATCTTTGTTGGATTGAGGACGCTGAATTGCAGTGTTCAGAACATGGTTGGTTCAATGGTGATGTTACTGCTGGCTTGAACTGCTTTGATAGAGTGCATACTGCTCACAAGAAAATACTGGGACAGAGGGACAATCAAGAACTCGGAGGCAGTCCCAAGATAAACCACAGGCGTCACTTTCTGAAGGACTGGTGTTGACATGTCCCCACCCATAACTTCAATACATAGATTTTGGCTCTCAGCAATATGTGGGACAATTTTATAAATTTTATTTTGCCGCTTTTGATGGAGGATAATCGCTGATATAGCTGAAAGGGAAAACATCAATCAATCCCACATTTTTCTGGATGGGTGAATGAAACTGAAATTGTGCGCTTACTACGGAGGCATGATATATTGCTGTTGGCATCAGAACCGGCTGATATTAATTCTTTTTTTGATACATTAATGTCTAACTACCTATACATATCAGTATAATATGGTTCTTTTGTGCTCTGAACAATAGGAAATCATTTAATAAATATATGTTTGAGTTCAGTTTTGGAAAATACAAACCCTATTGAAAGCGTTTATGTTGAGTAAAGGCTCATTCTCTACTTCAAAACTAGGTCGTCTGTGTAGGCGTCGCAGTGAACATAAAGATGTCCCCAGCCCCTCCGCAGACACTCTGCTGCACCTATTCCAAATTGTAGGTGACCGCAGACAAGGCCGCAGACAGGAGGCCGGCTTATTTTGTTTTTATGACCGAAATTGTGGAAAACAACTCATGAAGTTGGACCAGCTAGAAGAGCGAGGTGTGCGAGAACGCAGGGACCCTTTCTCCCCCTGATCCCCGCTATTTTTCACAATCAAAAATGTCTGCCTCAAGCTCACTGCAACACACTGCTGCAGGAGTATAACCAGCCATTAACTGTAGGGCAATTAGCCCCCACCCTTAGAGTGTTTCCACCAACTTCCATCACAAAGTTACACCCTTGGGATAAACATAGAACTCCTTGGTCCTGGGACAGAAACAGGGTCAGAGCTGAGAGGAAATAATAACCTTAATTGATTCTTAGTCTTCTTTCAGTGAGCTAGACATCAGCAGACACAAGGTTTCCCATTACATTACTTTAGGCCATAATCTGATAATAAAAATAAGATGAAACATGGACATTTGTCCTTAATGTCCAAAAGTATTATCTTGGTTTGTTGCCTAATATTATCTTCGTCATAATTGAGGTCATATGGGAAAGCAGCAGCTAAGGCTGCATCTCCACCTGAGGTGGATGTTCAGTCCCTCTGCTGTGGAAGCATGTAAAGAAACTGTAAAATGTCTCCTTCAAAATCAACAGGATGATTCTTGGAACTGTTCAGTCATTTCTTTTATCAATCTCAGATTGCTACCCCTACATCAGTTTTGAATAG
>NW_015156641.1:0-1493 GCF_000732505.1 Cyprinodon variegatus
GTACAGTGTATGCCCAGTTTTATGTAGCTTAGTACATATAAAGATAGCCCTTTAGCACTGCATAAATATGGTCGTAATAAAAAGGAATATAATGCCTTTATTTGATCTCTTGTTCATGCTAATAGGCGCTAAAGAATTCACCTTTTACTTATGTAAATAAAACAAACTATCAGTGTAGTGAAATTAACAGCACATTAATCTGGTTCCTCATTGCATGTTATGGTTAGCTGCTGGATGCAGAGCAGAAAGGAGAATCATACTATTTCCCCCTGCGGCCTCTAAATATAAATCTGTGTGACCTTTTTATTTCCCCAGATGTACCACTGCAAAGTAAATTGCATCTTACGCTGAAAAAAAAAAAAAGCGCTACAGTTTTTATTCTCTCATCTTGTATGGCAAATTGCTCTTTTCTCATTTTGAAGTGAGGGTGATTTGTTTCACACCTCTGGTTTCCAATTTTTTTTTCTCTTAGTCTCAAAATGCTACTTCTGCAATTTTAAAGAAACACTTGTGCTCTCTACTCATCCTAATCTCTTGTTTTTGTAACTATTACCTTTTATTACTGGGTTTTCTATGTCCTCTTTGTTGAGCTCTCCTCTTGGTAATATTTTAAACCTTTGTTTTACTTTACATACAACTTAAATTTTAAGGAAAGATAATAAATGGAAATTTCTTATCTAAAGGGTGAAATATTTTTTCTCATTGAGTTTGATCCTGAGATATGTACAGTAGCATAATTATGAAGAAGGAAATGCTTTATGGGAAGGTCAGAATTAAAGAAGGGTTAGGTAGAATATTTCTCTTCAGTTGGAATTTAAAGAATATTTCTGTCCTACCAAAAAATAAATAATGTAGTCCATTATATTTTTGGCAAGTTGGCATAAAATTCAAAGCAATAAAGCCTCAACAATTACTGAATCCCATTTCTCATTTTAGTGTCTCCTGCTTGTTTATTTCCCTCTTCATTCTTGCTGTCCGTTTCAGGAATCCTAAAAAAAAAAAAAGGCTAAATCTGATTTAAAGCTGCATTCTAAGCCTGAATCAGAATTGATCCTACTATTTTCACATACTGAAGTAGTCTCCCTGTAATTGGGGCATTAACCTACATGAATAAAACTCCCTGGAGCACCATTTGACCACAGAAAGTATATTACATTTTTCATGGAGAGGTCTCCTGCTATACCTCCCCCATTTGATACCAAGGCTCCTTCGGCTCATCATCATTAAAGGTGCTGCTGATGTAAGCATATTTTAGAAGAAAATGGTGTTTATAACTCATGCGGTACCTCAGGTTATCAATAACCAAATTAGTTTCAATCCTTTTGTTTCATGGGAGGTAAATTCCTCATTAAGTTAATAAAAAAGTATTCAGGCAAGAAATGTCTTATATTTCTGGAATTTTATATATTTAAAGAATCTGAAAACGTACCAGATCACCAATGTCTGGAGAATAAGAGAAGTATTTTTAATACTAATCATGACTCCTCACTAAT
>NW_015156642.1:0-1493 GCF_000732505.1 Cyprinodon variegatus
ATTTTAGGTTATCAGCATGGCCATGTGCTCCTTGGCACTTAATTCAAGTTTCCTACCAATTTGTTTATCTGTATCCCAGTGCGTGCCCATTTGTGACTGCGACTTAGTGAGTTTACCTTAGTAGATCGAGCTGCCACAGAGAATCAACAAAGCTCCTTTGTTAATTTACGTGGATCCATAATAAACCAAGGAGGCATTTCAGTATAAAGAACCAATATTCCTGCCTCAAAGAAAACTAAAATACATATTGATCTAACCAACGTGACGTCATCCTCCCACAGCAGTGTGTCGCAGTGAGCTTATTGCAGATATTTTTGATTTATGCCCAATATTGAAGCGTGGTCTGCTCTATGTTATTCCACGCCACAACACAAGAGGCACAATCCTGAACTAGCTGTGGGTATAGATACGTCCGAGGCGGCGAGGAAGTGGAAAAACCCAAGGGGCAAGTTTGCACGACAACGGAGGGACATGAGGGCGAAAAAAGAGCGGGGATCCAGATGGCAAAAGGGTCCCAGCATTCTCGCAGTTGTATCATGTCAGCCAAAAAGAGGGGGAAGTTTTTCTAGCTAAACAATTCAGATTTCCGATGATTTTTGATCATTTCATGTTTTACTGCTGTTTAAAAAGCCACCCAAGTGAAGCTAATTAAATCCACTGATGGCACAAGATGCGAACATGCTTTAACCTGTTGTTTATAAAGGTAATGATAACTTTATATATAATAACAGAACAACACATGGCAGAAGGAAATACATTTGAATAAATATTTGTCATGATCTGGCCTGTTTGCTCCTCCTTAATTAGTAATTCCTTTCACCTGTTGTTTTTCCTCCCTGCCTCAATTATAATTTATTCCTCTAACCTGTTTCCTCTTGGTTATATTCAGTTCAGCCTGAGCATTCAGTGCCAGATCATTACTTGTCTTTCTGTTAGTCTGTCCGTTCAGTTTTTAGCTTGGTTCATGTTCTGGATCCTACACTGGAAAAAAATCTAAATCTAGATAAGTTGTGTTTTCCTAAAATAAGTGTATTCGTTCTTGGATTTAGTAGGTAAAAGAGAGATTTTGCCAATGGAACAAGACAATTTACACTTACAATTTCCAGTGTAGCAGCCAGTGGAAAGAGGGTTTTTGTGTTTGTCTCGTCTCCTGATCGTCCACTGTTCCTCCCCTGCGGAGTCCTCTGGGTTTTTGGCTCTATGGCTCTGTTCGAAAACCTAGGACGTGTCCTCCAAGGACGCGGTCTACCTAGACTGGATCCTTCGAAGTCCTTGAAAATAAGGAGACCGGAAGAGTTTAGGCTGTGAATTCGACCAGGTCTACCCTTCGGCGGGTTTTACCGCCGTATGCTCTGTTGCCTAGCAACCGTAAACGTTGACACACAAAGCAGGAAAAGAATGAATACAGAAGTTTTCAAAACTGTTTATTTATTTTTTATTGTGAAGTGAACAAAGACTACACTCACAAGAATCCAGAATGGAATAAAGGTTCC
>NW_015156643.1:0-1492 GCF_000732505.1 Cyprinodon variegatus
AGGAGACCAGTTTAAAGCTGTGCTAAAATCCCAGTACAATTTCTTGTCTCTGTTCTCTCAACCACTGATGCTGCCTGTCTGCATCTGTGCGCGTCTGTGTGGGTACGCTTCTGGACCCGTGAGATTCTAAACCTGCCTGTCTGCTCTGTGGATTCCTGGAAGTCTGGATCTCTTTGTTCCTGTTTGGGTGGAAACCTTTGATAGAGCAGAGGTTTACTGAACTACTGTTCCTGCCTGCTCTGTCTTACCCTGACTGGATCGGCTTCCTACAACTTCTCCAGGGCTGCAGCATCAGGGACACTCTGGGCGACGCATGCCGCGTCTGGTTGCCACCCATCGGCTGCATTGCAGCTCTTTCTATAGAGATGGACTGAACTGTGAAAGCAGGTAAGTGACTCACTGAGATTTTCATCTTCTCTCAGATGATCGTGGTCACTTACCTGTGTTTCTTTCCCCAGAGTGTCAGTGAATGGGCGGTGCCCCGTCCCCCATCCACAGCGGTGCACTCCTGTTCTGTCTATGTTTTCATTTTAATAAACGTTTTGAACTTTCCTACAGATTGTCTCACTTGGAATACTGGTCCATCTGTCCCATTTTATGACAATATAATGATTAGAGTGGATGTTTGGACAAAGCCAAAGTTTGTTCCTTAACATTGTGAAGTTCCGGTTGCTGACTCTGGTAAATCCTTTCTGACTTGCAACAGTTTCACATTCTAACAATCTGTTAACACTTCTCTTGTTTCTGGTTAAATTCTCGGACTTTCGTTTTTAGGTCAATACAGTTAAAACAAATAAATGTTTTATTTTTCTTCTATTTATTGACTTTAATTACGTCCATAAACAGCATACTTTTAAATCACAACTCTTCTTCATCAGATTTATTGCTGGTTAGCCAAAAAAATAATAGATTGTTGGTAACTTTGTAAAGTTAACTTATATCTAGTAAGTCTGGACAGCTATTAGATTTTTACAGTGAATGAGATCTAAGGCTGTGGCTGAATATTTTAAAAACCACAGATTGGTGTAACTTTTACATTTACTCATATTTTTTAGATGTAGTAGTTTAGTAGTTTTAAGCCCCATAGGTTTTCCTCTTGCATGTGAAAACTAATGTCTTAATGAAATATTACTACTTTTACTTTTTAAGAAGCTTAATGGAATTTCCAAACAACCAATAACAACATTAGAGGTCCTTATTCAGGCAACATTTATTATTCTTTCTGAGGGAGAACAGATGAGGTATTTGCCAATTTTCTGTCTGTCCGATTGTGCAAAAGATTTCACTATCTATGTAACACAAGCGAAGAGCTTAAAGAGATTCACAAACAGTCTAACCAAACAAGTTACAGACTGCGTGGAACAAACGCAAAACAGCCTTTAACCTACAGCATTCTGGCTCCCTTTTTTTTTTACATCTTACACTGGAAAACAGTGTCTCAGGCATCAGTAGGATAAGTAAGAAAGTAAATAACTAATTAAGGGTTAATACA
>NW_015156644.1:0-1492 GCF_000732505.1 Cyprinodon variegatus
GCTAAAGGAAATCATCAGAAGCAAGCAGGTGTTCTTCAAACTGTAAACATGAATTGTCTATGCCATGCTACAATGTTGGATTCAGAAAAAGATGTTGAAATGTCTGAAAGGTCTGACACAGGCGAGAGCGTATCGGGAGACGGAGACCAACAAGACCTCCCTCATCCTTGGCCCTATCTCAAAGAATTTTTGAAATTGTTGAAAAACTGAGCTTTTAATTCATATTCATATTTAATTCATTCATCTGGCTGTTTTTTAAAGGTTACTGTATAATTTTATACTTTTAGCAGTTTTTGGAGCACATATTTTTTCACTTTTACTTGAGTAAAGAGGTCAAGTTGATACTTCAACTTTTACCAGAAAGTTTTTAAACTGCAGTATCTATACTTCTACTTAAGTAACAAATGGGTGTACTTTTGACACCACTGACAGTAGCAGCCATTCAAAATGGCCCTTCCCAGTCAAACGCCAGCCGACTAGCAGCCCACTTCCCTCCAACTCCCAGTGAAATCCCCTAAAACTTCCAGTCACTGGAGTGATCCCCTCTTGAATTTTTTTTACTCTGACTCCTCTGCAGCACAGGCATGCACATGAATAATACTGGGATATTGGGACTACAGCCTTTAAGTAAAGACAGAAAAACACAAGTTATACAAATGTAATGAACTGCTTAAGCGCTCTATTATAAAACCCCAAACATATTAAGGTGTGCACATTTTCATGTGTCACACAGAGTGCATTGTTTTGTTAAACTTCGTGAGGTGGGCTGTGCCTGTAGTCTGTCTCACAAAGGATTGTGGGGGGACCATATATCTCCTAGCAGCAGATAGGAACATCAGGAGGTCCCTATGCTAAATGAACTGGCACCAGGAAGTATCCTGCTCCCTCATTCTACCTCCTTCCTTACTGCCAGTGCTATTTGGATTCCAGATATAATGGTTAGGGCTGACACACTTCCGCCATAGCGGAGTCCTTTCTGATTTAAGGTATTGGGATTGAACCCATCGGGTGAGGGTAAGAGAATGTTGGATAAATTCAGTTGGGGAAGAAGGAATCAAACTGGCCCTGAGTGTTTCTACAGATAGTTAGCAGTTCTCTTCACAATGAGGAACAGTCTGTTCATGTATTTACCCATCCATGAATCTATTGGTGCAATCCATTATTATTGGAATTTCACTTAGAGAAGTTGGAGTGATGTAATCTCTGAAGTAAATGTGTTCCAGTGTTTAGCCTGCAGACTCTCACATTCTCTATTGGCCAATCCTGTTACAACCATAAAAATAACCATAACACTGTTCTTCAAGGTATTCTGCTCATATACACAGCATTGAAATATATTTCTGTATAAATACAATCCAACAAAAAAACTGCTACAGTAAACATAGGTTGGAAAGTTTAATGACCTTAATGCACATAGCATGCTTTCTCGAATGTGGAAGTCGGATACAATCCTGCTGCACCGACTTAAAACTTGCTGACAGAAATTTCGATT
>NW_015156645.1:0-1491 GCF_000732505.1 Cyprinodon variegatus
AATTTTATTTTAATCTATATTTAATAATTTTAACTTTTTTTTCTAATTTAATTGTTCAACTTTTTTGTTACAGATTTTTTTTCCCTTCTGTTTTGAGTTTTATAAATCACATGCTTGTCTAATTTCACAGATGAAATTCTCCTCACCTCTCGCCTTCCCCTGCAGTGAGGAGCAAAGACTAATTTCTATTGGTCCGCTGGGTGTTAGCAACAATACTGGGTTGGTCTATGTGTGCAAAAAGATTGAGTGTTTTTTATTTGGTTGAAGTAAAGAACTTTGGTTTGTATTAGAGAGCAGGAAGACATGCTAATGTTGCTAATTCATATTAAATGCACAAACAAGGTATATACCAATACTTACCCTCACAAGAAGCAATACAAGAGGTGTGAGAAGGGGTCCAAAAGACTCAATATACTGTGTATATATATATATATATATATATATATATATATATATATATATATCATTACACATTAATATAAAGACAATTACAGAGGGATTGTAAGAATAAAATATCAGGCAATACCTCCTTTAAAATAAAGATGAAAGCTGTTTATGTTTCTTCCTTCCACTCAGATATCTCTCCTCTGGTTTTATTCATCAGAAAAAAATCCCAATATAACAACTTTAATGGCAGGAAATGTGAGAAAGTACAAGAGTGGAAAAGAATACAAGTGTTCCTGTTTGTGCATTAAGCTGTGCTCTGTCCTCTCATTGGCTGGAGCTCCTGCTAATTACAAACAGCCAATCAGGCCCTCATTATTCTGGGACTTTCTAGAAGAGCCTAAAGGACAGAAATCAAACAGAAAAGGAGTTTAAGAGAAAAATGCTAACTTTTTAAAGTTGTTTAGGCTACTCAGGAAAGCTTTGAGTGTGAGGTGGTAACTAAGTAAATAACATTTAAAGTTGGACTATTTGTTGGGTTAAATTAACTAAAACTAAGTAGAGTTACATACAGCTTCTGCATGGATGTTTACACAACAAATGCAAAAGAAAGTTAATGGCAGGTTTATATATATATATTTATATAAATATATTTATACAGTGTAAATGTATGTTTTCTAAGCAAAATGTTGATGTTTACTATCTATTTGATTCAGGATAGTTATATTTTTCATCTAGGGTGTAAATTATAGAATAGAGTAGAATAGAAAACCCCTTTATTTTTGCCACAATGGGGAAATTCTGGTGTTTATAGCAGCAAAAAGATTATAGAAAAAAAAATGGTCACACAAATGTGGACCTTAGAAAAATTTAGAAAAATAACATGATAATGAAGAGTTAAAAGATAAACAATACATTAGTGTACTGTAAAGTGATTTAGCAATATAAAAACTGTGCACCTGGAAAATAAATAACCAATATGCAGCTATGGACATTTCTACAGTAATGAATATCTGAAAATAGCAGCAACATCAGAGATGTGCAAAATGACAGCAGCAGGTTATTTAACTGACGAAGGTAGAAACTGTGCAAAATCAGCATGAATGG
>NW_015156646.1:0-1491 GCF_000732505.1 Cyprinodon variegatus
TGTGTGTCACAACATTTCTAGGACAGAAAATGACGGAGCCACAAAACCAGTTGATTCCATTCTAACATCTTATGATAGATTTTATTGAACTAACCTTAATGTGAAGGAAAGAAATGTTGCTTGGTGATGTAGATATGTTTTCAAGATGGATTGAAGCCTACCATTCTGCAAGTGAAATATTACAGCACATGCTGAAATGTTTAATGTTAACCTAAAGAAGAACTGTCCATCATCCACAGAGCGGAGGAGCTGCTGAAAGAGAAATAAGATCTGTGAAGAAATAGGGCTGATATTTCCCATTGTTTAGATGCGCATGCATGACCTAAAATTTAATTCTTTTAATTTCTTTTTTTAAATTAATATCTCATTATAATGAGATAGTATACCAAAATAATGATTCTATCTCATTATTTTAAGTTATCTCATTTAAGGAGATCATATCTCATTAATTTGAGATACTATCTCATTATTTTATACATTATTCCATAATACCCAGCTCTCCCCCTTTATGTTTATACTCGGCACATCAAAACTGTGTGATGTTATTATCGTTGTCTGGGAAACCACAATCCCTTACATCATGTGGAAACGTTCAGCCAATCATGTAGCGTAACGTCATCGGCAGGAAGCAGGACCCCTGCAGATCTTTTTTTTCTTTCAAAAATCTTTATTTAACCAGTTTACATTCCACCAGGTACCAGTACAGAACGGCATTAATTGCATTCACAGGACGTTCATTTATAGCATATCTTAATACGGAAGAAAACCAAACATAAACAGAGAGGGAACAATAATAATAGTAAAATAATAAAATAATAATAATAAAGGTGACTGGAGCAGATCTGAGCATCCGGACAGCTCAGTGATATCACTAGGGGGCTATTTTGAAGTAATGGATGCTGTTATAAAATTAAAATGACTGCAGACCTTTATTAAAGATGAAACAAGTTTATGGTTTAAATTGGAGGAATAAAATTCCTCTTAAGATGTAACTTTGATCCTGTCATAGTACAGATTTAATTATCAGAATACCACACCAGTTCTAAAGTATTGGAAAATGTTACACAAGCACAGTTTTACGCCACATTATATGTTTATTTGGAATAACAAATTTATTTTGTAAAAAGAGAAAATCTCTATATTACAGAGAATGGGAGGAGAAAGGTATTTAGGGCATTTTACATCTTATGGACAAAAAGGGTGATATTCTGGAAAAGAAAATATAATTTAGATTGTCCACAGAAACTATTTCTATCTTTGATAGGGCGATTCCTGCAACCATGATAAATTTGGTCAAAGGAATGATTCAATATTGTGATGTAACACCGATCTTTCCCACTCTTCTTATAGATAATTACGATTTTACGGATCTCACATTTAATAAGAAAATGATAATAGAACATAAACAATACGATTTTTCCTCTCCCAGTTAAGAGGAACTTATCTTTAAACGTGTTTTCAGAGATGGAAGTTCTTTAGGTCAGAACCAGA
>NW_015156647.1:0-1491 GCF_000732505.1 Cyprinodon variegatus
GCCTGGTAATTGAAACTGCAATTTTATCATATTTGAAGCTTTTAACATAAAACAGTCTATTTATCTCACAGCAGGACAGCTAGAGTCAATTTATGCCAAAATCAATGCAATCAGATCAAAATCCAGTTTGTTAAAAAGCAATTACATCCAAATTCATGGAATTTAAATTTAATATTGTGAGACCAGAATACAGTGCTTCATTCCAGTGAAATAATAAATCGATCAATAGCTTAAAATAAACTCCGTACAATTCAGCTTATCCGTATTAACTCGTTCTTTCCACTATATTTAGATTTTTACTCAACATGAATACAGGTTATTCATGTTTAAAGCTATTTTAAAAAAGCACATTAAAAGATTGAAGCATAGAAGGAAGCAACAATGAGTAAATTATTGATTGAAATCAGGTTATGGAAAACATTTTGGTCCCACCAAAAGGTTGGTTTAGCTGATGGTTGGTTTTATGGTCCATTCTGTCACCATAAGTAAATAAGTGTGAAATCAACTGCCATGTTTTTTATCTTCCAGGTGACTCTGCAGGGATGTCTTCATCCCCCCTCCTCCTGCTCCTCCTCCTGCTCGTCCCGTCCTTAATGTTGGAGTTGCGTTACCACAACAACAGCGAGATCGAGCAGTACCTCCTCCAGGTCAGCGCCGCCAACCCCGACATCACTCACCTGTACAGCATCGGCAAGTCGGTCAAAGGTAACGACAGCAGATGTGTTTATGTTGGATGCATGGCGTTTAGCATCCGCAGAGCTGCAGCTCTCAAACGTTTCCAGCCTGTAGCTGCCAGGACTGCAGGCTGGAAAACTTAAATTAAACAGAAATATTTGGAGTCCAAACTCACTAATTCATATGGTCAATCTTTGTAAAATCGCGGAAACGGTGCATGGAGAGTATCTGTGAACACCTATTTTCAAGCCTGCCAGGAATTCTCCATTGAAGTTTGACTAGGCAGCTCTTACACATAAACTATGCAGCTCTACCGTATTTAAAAATAAATCCATAAATAATTAAATGGTCAGTAAATAAATAAGCATACAATTACATAAAAAAATAAGAAATAAAAAAATAAAGTTGAAGATTATAACAGACAATAAATAAATAAGGTAATTAATACAAAGGCGAATAAATACAAAAGCTAATTAAAAGAGATATATACATTTATGTCTCTGTTAGGGGTGGGTATTGGCAAAGAAGTTACGATTCGATTCAATTCGAATCACGATTCACATGCCACAATGCAATTCTATCACGATGATACTTGAAATATCGCGATGCATCACGATGCATTGCGATATTTTCACTGAACACTGTAAGAAAAAGACACAGCCCTTACCAGTTCCTGACTGGCTGTGTATGATCTGGATCGTGTCTTCAACTGATACATAACTGAAAGCAACTGAATTCATACATAGCTGTATTTACTGAAATGTTGGAGGTGTTGCCATGAAAACAAATACTGGACAGAAATATTACTATTACTGG
>NW_015156648.1:0-1490 GCF_000732505.1 Cyprinodon variegatus
CTATCTATCTATCTATCTATCTATCTATCTATCTATCTATCTATCTATCTATCTATCTATCTATCTATCTATCTATCTATCTATCTATCTTTTGCACTTCCTTGTAATTAAATAGTGTCATAGAGGACGGCCTTTCCTCACCTTAACATCCCAGCACTCTCTTTAGGAATCACTGCTGTAAAAACACCCACAATGCAAAATACACAAACCTTTTACAAGTTTATTCTCTCATTGGCAGCTATGATGATTTGATAGCAAAAATAACAGGCCTTAATGACAATGTCATTCAATTTACAAACGTGTTGGAGTGTGCGATCAGATTTAAATGCCAGTGCATAGGCGTGGGTTCAAACACAGATCCACTCTATGTGATGGATGAAGCTTCTCCCAACAGATGTTTAGAGGTTTAAACTGCTGTCACCAACATTTTAGCAGCATGCAACCCATTTGCAACCGCCTCATTTTTACCACCAGCTGCGCTGCTGTTGAATAATGCCCATCCTGAGGAATAAAGACTGAAAAAAGTACTCCACGGGGAGGGCCCTAGATTAGAAGGAGATCCTCTTAAAGGTATCATGCAGTCACAATACTCTCATGTTCCCTCCTCCCCAGAACATCTCCATTGAGACCACTGATTTAGCCGGGAGAAGGCTAGATCCTATTTGTCCAGATGCACATAAAAAACAGTGTTTTCGGTAAATTAAACACCTCACTGCCAAAGGAACAATAGCTGGTCCCTGAGGAAACACTGCCTTGTGTGAGTGTAAGAGAGAGACTTGAATGTCATATGTCTTACATGAGTGCTTGTTAAGCCTGACAGCTACAGTAGCTCTGGGCTGTGACGCGTTAGCTTAGACACTTAGAAGCATGCAAAGCTTGGTGGATTGTCCGTACGGAGTTTCCCTAGTAACCGCAGCTACTTCCACACTGTTGCTGATGGAAACAAAGGTGTAGATCTTCATGGCTACATATCTTGCACAAGGTAAATGGCTTGTAAATATACATACAGCAAAAAAATTTTTTTTTGTTGTTTTGCAAAAACAACCTGATACTCACAGCTTTGCTACCCAGCTTTTTCTATTTAAACTCTCCAATACATTCCCCAGGATATATGGAACGGAAACACATGTAAACATTGTCCAAATTAATAAAGATCTTTCCTAAAGCAAACCTAGTGGTGTGCACATGCACACCAGGTTTGACTTTCTCTCAGTCCTATAGGTAACAGACCACAAACAGCAGTGTACCACAGGCTGCCCCAGTACCCTGATTTATCAAACTCACAAGGGAAGTCTGACACATTCTCCTTTTTTTCACTCTCTCTCACACACACAAACACAAATGCTAAAAAGAAATGTAGAATCACTCACCTGAGGCAACCCCAGCCTGTTCAACATGTACTGAGAAGGCAGAACAGTCATCACTTGGGAATATGTCAAAACTTAAGGACTAAAGCACCAAAAAAAGCCCTCCCCTACCCACCCTCCCAA
>NW_015156649.1:0-1490 GCF_000732505.1 Cyprinodon variegatus
AGCTGTAGCAGTTGTGATGTATAACGCTCTGTATCACAACTAGCCAAAGTAACTGATAAATCAAACTTACCAAATCTGGTCGGGAGGAACGCACATCTTTCCCATCCACGGAGACCCAAATTGTGTCTTTTTGCTAATAAAAAAAAAAAAGACCTAAAAGTTCAAGCTCAAGCGCCCCCTGGGGGTTAAATGTTAAACATTGCCATTTAAAAGTGAGGATAGAGAACCTTTTGTATATAAAACAGTCAGCTTTTTAAAATGTCAACTTCATCAGTTTGTCTTTGGTTTTTTTTTAAAAAAAGGGCTAGCCCTGTTTTCCTGCTACCTTTTTAACTCGCACCTTTCGCATCGAAACTAGTATTGAAATCAGAAGTAAATATTTGTATAATTTGGACCCATCAAAATTTCTAAAATAATTGTTTGTATACTTTTTTTAAATGAGACTAATACTTTTATTCTGCACCATTCTAGATGTTCTGTAGCCTGGGTGCCATTCCGAACTTAGTCCCGCCCACAAGGTTGAGTAGGACCACGTCAGGCTAGATGTTCTGTGGATGTTATTGATGAAAAACTGAAAAAAATTTCGTTATGACTTTTAAAATAATGTGATTTCAAATCACTCAAACGAATAATAGGGGCGTGTTTTGGTGGCCCCGTGGTTAGCACACACAACCCAGTATGTAGCCCTTAGTCCTTGACATATGCGGCCTGGGTTCTAATCTGGCCTGTGGTCCTTTCCTGCATGTCTCTCCTACCCCCTTTGCTGTCAGCCTACTGTCTAGAAAAACGAGCCACTAGTGCCGTGAAAATTACAAAAAGGTTCCATACAGAAAGCCCATATTCTTATCTTGAGCTACCACAGTATACATGTCAGATTAAATAATACTGCTTATACTTCAGCAATAGTATCCAGGTGTTACTTTATTTTATCTGTTATTATACTATATCCGTTGGTTGTGCTGTTCTTTTTATATCTCTTTGCAGGTGATGAAGCAGAATGAAATTTTTTTATCGTTATCTCCCTTCTATCTCCTCTTTCTTTCATCTTTTCTGCTTTTTTTCCTGTTTTTCCTTTCCTGTTCTACTTTCATTGCAGTGTCCATATAACTCAATGCATGAATTATGATAAAGTTATTTTTATGCATTAATCAAGTGGGACACTATGTTGATACCTGTACTGCTCCACTTGTGGAAGTAAAATCTGTTGGGCTCTTTTTTTTGGCATCAAGACAATTATTCTTATTGCCACGTCGCTGAAAAGGACACTGTTAGAAAAAAATAAAATAAAATAGGTTCTCTGTTTAGAATAAATTCATATTTTATTCAAAGATAAAATCCTTAAATCTCAGAATATTTCGTAAACGGAAAAATAAATGCTAGATCAATTTTAAAAAATCATAAAAGAAGCTTCCTAAGAAGATAAAGCTGATAGAAACCTGGAAGTTAGATGTTTCATAAGTCAAGAAATGCTTACAAGAAAATACAGATTT
>NW_015156650.1:0-1490 GCF_000732505.1 Cyprinodon variegatus
ATATAATATACAAGTTTCACTTTTTAAATGGAATTACTGAAATCAATCTACTTTTTCATGATATTCTAATTTTATGACCAGCACCTGTATGTTGAGTTATTGCTATGATGAGCAGTGAAACTACATTTAATTTTAGTTGCAAATACATTTCGAAAGACTTTAAATTAGCACAAAGACATCTTAATAGATCAGAATAATAAGATAAATGTATATTTATATATCTTCTTTAGCAATGACATCCTTATGTCATTGCTAAAGACACCTATGACTGTCCAAACCTTGAACTTTTCTTACTGAGAGTAATGAATGAATACTATATAAAAACTAGGGGTATAGAGGAAAAAATTTAATTATCAATTAATCGGATGAAACAAGTTTTAATCTTATTGAATCAACAAAGCATAAAATCTCATTATTGTAATGCTAAAACCATCCACTAGGTGGTGCTGCTGTTCACTCTTAAGTGGAGCCTTGGTGGTTTTGCAAGAGAAGTTAATTCCAGATTTAAGACATGCTGAAGTAGAAACATGAATTGTATTTACACCTTTAACACTTTATTAACTCCTTCAGTTATGAGCTTAAGTTTCACACATTTTATAATTTTATCAGTAACTTAGGTTTCTATTTTGTTATATCCTATAGATTTTTCTTGAGTAATTTGCAAGAAAACATTTTTTTGTTTATTCAGTTGGTATTTAATACAGCTGGCACAATGAATTGATAAAATCCAAAATAATATATAAATTAATCAGTGGATTAATTACCTAAATGTATTTATTTATCAATAACTTGCATCCCTACTTAAAATTTTAACCTTTAAAACCGAATTACTGAAATAATGAAACATTTTGACTCCTAATAAACTGACATGCATCTTTATATTATTCCCATGCTAACGTCCAGAAAGACATTCAGGCCTTAATGCTGACCTGTGCGGACCACCACAGCTTTGACCAGTTCTCCTGTGTAGAAGCGGGTTTGGATGACGTCGGTGCCGCAAAACAGTGTGTGTCTCTTATGCTCCTCTGTGTTGTAGGCACTGTCCGCCCCCTCCCGCTCTCCTGGTACGGGGTTAGGGAGGTTGGTCTTTGTCACAGGAACACTCTCACCTGATAAATAGTATACTGTTAATTTGACTGGCAGCAAATGCAACTCAAAACAAAAACACTGCAATGTTAACCATCAGTTTACAGACGGGTTTTCCAGTCTCACCTGTGAGCATGCTTTCATTGACGATGCAGGTGCCGCTGACCAGCACTGCGTCGCATGGCATGATGGTCCCATTGCTTGGAATGACCACCACATCACCAGGTACCAGATCAGTTGACAATATCTCTTCAACATCTGCAAGAGGTGGAAGCCACATGAAAATAAAACAGAAACGAGAACAACGCAGAATTTAGCATGAGTGTTCAGGGATGTGGTTGATTGAAGAGCAACACATCAACTCATCACTTAAAGGGATAGTTCGGTATTTTTGACATGAATCT
>NW_015156651.1:0-1490 GCF_000732505.1 Cyprinodon variegatus
GAAGATGTAAAGAAAATACTTCCTTCAGGCAGTTTCATAGCCTTAGCTGAGTGGAAAATACAGGATGCCTTCTCTCAGCTACTCAATAGACCTCCACCACCCAAGCCATCACTCTGTCACCTTCAAACTCAACTGTCAATCACCTCTGACCCTGTTCCTCCACTATTTCCAGCTGTTGATCCTCCCCTGCTATCTGCTTCCTCCAGGCATAAGCACCGCCGCCGTGGGAAAGAGGCCACTCCCTCTTCGAATGGTCTACCCGACGGCGCCACCTGCTCTCCGGTGTTCTTACGTTCCTCTCCGGCGGGTCAGCCTGACGCTGCCACTCCCATGGTTCAGCCTGCTGCTAGCCTTAGTTCGCCTCCTGAACAGGTCAGTTTTCCCTACAGTCTCATTCATCACCTCCATTACCAGCAGCTAGCCTCACATATAAGAACGCTCACGCCAGGTTCAAAATAACACCCCCATGTAGTCAGACCCCCACATCTCGAGGAATTTTAGTTATGGTACTTTTTCTATGGGGAAAGGGAAGATCCTTTTCCTTTCCTGCTCCACCATCAGCTCCCTGCCAACCAGCAGTTCCAGAGTCAGAGCACCCTAGTGAGCTAGTGTCCTTAGATCCAGATCCAGAGCCCATTAGCGGCCAGTCCCCAAACCAGAGCCCATTAGCGGGCCAGTTCCAAAGCCAGGACCCCCTAACATGCCAGTCCCCGAACTAGAGCCTATTAACGGTCCAAAGCTCATAAGCATGCCAGTCCCCAAGCCAAAACCTATAAGTGAACCAGTACTCCCTTTTCCTCAGTTAGCTTTCCCCTGTGTCCTAGCCACTCAGCCAGCTCCACCCACTGTCCTAGCTCCGTCATCATAACCTGTTAGCATGCCACTCTCCAGTCAGAACCTATGAGCATCCCCACTCCTCAGGTAGAACCTGTTAGCTTCTACACTCCTCTGACAGATTCTCTTAGTGCTCCTCCTCAGACAGAACCTCTTTGTGAGCATGCTCTATGCCGCCCAGAGACCCCTGAGCATGCTCAGTGCCGTCCAGAGACATCTGAGCACGCTCTGTGGCGTCCAGAGACCCCTGAGCCACAGGATGGAACAAGTTATGAGCACTACAGAGCACTGCAAGAACTCCAAGATGGAGACAGCTCCAAGGCCCCTCATCCGGCGCTCCAAGCCTCCAAGGCCCCTCAGCAGACGCTCAATGCCTCACAGGACCCTCAGCGGGCACTCCACTCCTCTTCGTGTGTCCCAGGCTTTGCCGCCTTTTTAAGGGTCCCAAGCCACGCCCCCTCTTCTTTGGTCCCTCAGCCGCCGTCGGCGACTTACTCCAGGGTTCCAGTGCCGCAGTCGGCGGCCTCCTCCATGGTTCCAGTGCAGCAGTTGGTGGCCCCCTCCTGGCTTCCTGCTGCAGAGACGCCGTCCTCCAAGGTTCCTGCTGCTGAGATGCCGTCCTCCAAGGTTCCTGCTGCAGAGACGCCGTCCTCCAA
>NW_015156652.1:0-1490 GCF_000732505.1 Cyprinodon variegatus
TATCAAAAAAGTACTCCAGAGTGTTGTTCAGCATGGGGGTGAGTAGAAAATGAAGGCTAATCATGTTTTGGGTGTACTATTCCTTTAAGGTTGGCCACCAAGCTCACATTTCTGTATTAATCTTCGTCTTCAGACTCCCTTAGATATTAAAGTTAGGTTCTATTTAGCAGGAAATAAATCACAGTACTTGTGATGAAGCTAAACAGTAAGTATGACTTTTTAACTGAATTACTAAAACAAAACAAACTGGATACTGTGATTTATTGATTGTAAGGGAGAATCCGAAGAGGAACTGACAGCATCTAATTATCTATAACTAATAAACTATCTATTAACTATGTTTTCTAAACTCTTTCTAAGGAATCGATGCTATAATTAACACAGGAAATGTGTCTCTGTCAGACACACAGCAGTGAGAACGGCGCATTGCTGAAAGCAGAGATGCTGTACGTACTATAGGCTTGTTATTGAGTGGGGGGTCCACCAGCAGCACTGTCCGGGTCAGAACCTCCCCCGGCTCCTTCTTCAAGGCTGATGGGGAAAACGTTCTGTTAAAAGCTGCGTTGAGAAAACTGGACGTTAGCACCCCCTTGTGTTCAAAATGTGGAACTTTTAAATAAAAACAAAAGACGTACCGTAGTTGGCAGGGAGCATAGTGCCTCTGTTGTTGTTAGGGTTGACCATGTTAGCAGCAGGGGGGGTCTCCATGGGACCCAGGACTCGGACATGTCCGTGGCTGTGGAGGGGATCCGCGTTGCCGGGCGGAAGCTGCTCCATTGCGCCCTGGCTCACCTGGAGCTCCTCAGGGGCCGACGACGGCTGGTATCTGATGGGGAAGGGGGGGTACGGGGGGGCAGCTGAGGGGTACAGGGAGTGTACCGGGGCCTGTCCTGGGTGGTACCCCTGCGAGGAGGGGGAGGGGTTGGAGTACGGTGGAGGAGGGGAGGGATACGCTACAGGACAAGTGGGGTTTCTGGGTGGAGGGACCTGTTGCCAGGACAACGAGGTACAGGGCATCCTTTGGGGAGGAGGCTGGGTAACCCCTTGGTACGGATTCGGGTTGAAGGAGGGTTCGGTGTGGCGCGGGGGCTCAGCGGGCGGGGTCTGGTGGTTGAACTGAGGGGAAGGTGATGCCGGGGGGTAAGGGGGGCCGGGTTGGTACGCCTCCTGCGGCTTGGCCGGGGGGCTAGGGCAGGCGTAGGTGGGGGACGGGGCGTGAGAGGGGGGTTTGAGTTGCATGGTGTAGTACTGCTGCAGGGGGAAGAGGTAAACGCAGGGGGGGTACATGGCCGTAGAGTACGCCTGGAGACGAGTCCAACAGCAAGAGAAAAACATTAATGATCTGAAACCATCTGGATCTACTTTAACAGGACAATGATTCTATTACCTTCACGCCCAAGTTGAAGAAAAACCTCAGGACGTTAATATCTACGGACAAAAGAAACAATAACAGACATTCAGAAAAAACAATACTGCTGATACTTTTCTGG
>NW_015156653.1:0-1489 GCF_000732505.1 Cyprinodon variegatus
TATGTTGGATAGACTTGTAGCAGTTGAGATGCTAAATGTTAAGAAAAGGTTGCAAGAAAAAAAATAGAATGTGAATTTATGTACGTCTTCTAAATATTCAGCAATAGCATCATGATTGCATGATTTTCCTGATATAACTCTAAAGAGAAATAGCATTTGTGTTTTTTTAAAGTCAAACCAATATATTTTTTTACCACCTTGACTCCAGTCTAAAGCCACGTGTCTAAAGCACCAAGAATACCTGATAATAGCCAGATTATTTGGCTGGACTTTAAAGCAGCAGCTAGGAGAATACATCCCAAATCCCAGCATGCATCTCTCATTGCAGCTGTTTTGCGTGCATAAAAGCTTATATTTATCCTTTATTGAAGGCATTCTTGTTATATTCATAGGGGTCATAAAGGAAGACATCAATCCATAAGGTTGATTTATCTTCTGTGCACCATCAGCTGAAGCATTATTATACAGACCCTCAGTGGTGGATCCTATTTCGTGCACGCAGCAACCTCAGACCAAAGCTGTGGACCTGATCAGCATTTTAAAGCTCAGATTAGCTCCGGCAAATCAATATTCTTGTTTGCCTCACAGTTGGACCTGCATATATATGTAGAACATAATTAAGACACAGAAAGTAAGGAAGAAGATCTAATTATAAAAGCTTTAAAGGTTAATGTTGTTTATGCAGACAAAAAGTTCTAAAGTTTCTGTCGATTTTAGTTTATTTTTTCAATTTTCTGTTTATCTGTTAAAGTGCTTTTTTAGCCTGGCTGACCGCTGGTTTTTGGTAGAATAATACCCCACCCCTCAGCCCCTTGTTATGCCTTAGCATCTGTGATCTAATCATACAAACTCAGCAGCCCTGAGTATCTAACTTTACACGTCTGTAGCTTTGCATCATCTCCTTCACCTGCATCCAGTTGGAAACCGAAGTCACTTCTAATGACGAGCGATCGAGGCCTGCCACAGGCTATACGGCAACAGACAGGCCCTGTGAAGGAGATAATGATGCACACACACTCCGCTGTCAGTCAAACAGCTGAAGGGAACTGTCTATGAGGAGAATAAAAACAGACTGGAGCCGATATAATGCAAGCATTTGTACAGGAAATGATGGGTTCACAAAACAGAGTGGAACAGGATGTCATAGTTGTTGCAAATAGGGACACAGGAACCTGGCAAGAGTCTAAAAAAACCCAGTCAAAATCATGTGCATTATTATCTTTGCAGAGTCAGGATGTACATGTTTATGATACACTGAACACATCCACAGGTAGAGCTAGGAGATATATTGAAAGAAATGTTTACTTTTTCCTGCAGACAGATATTGGCAGTTAGATTGCTTCTAACTGAGATTAATAGAGATTCCTGGTTATCCAGAAAGTTTGGTTTTGAGGTGCACATCCATCCATCCATCCATCCATCCATCCATCCATCCATCCATCCATCCATCCATCCATCCATCCATCCATCCATCCATCCATCCATCCAT
>NW_015156654.1:0-1488 GCF_000732505.1 Cyprinodon variegatus
CCTGTTTTGTAATTTGTGTAAAGCACTTTGAAATGTCTTTGTACTGCATTGAACTTATTGTAAAGGGCAGAACCAGAATGATAAAAAACAATGTGTGATTTTAATTTTCTTGCCATTATGTGAGGCATTAGATAATGATTAAAAAAAAGAAAATAAATCAACTAGCAAGACCTGTTGGTGAAATGCAATAAAAGGTTTTTAAAGATAATTACAAGACATAAAGATTTACTGGTATAAAGGATTAATTTGTAACTCCTTATGCTACTACTTTCTAAAGCCCTATCAGACCTACTTCACCAAGGAACAATATTTGAATAGCTTTCTCATGCTCTTGTTAGTAGCTTGATGATTTATAAAACATGTGGGACTCTACAAAGATAAATGTTACCAAATGTTTTAGTCCTCTAACTTTGGTTACAATGGAACAGTGTTTAGGTGAATCACTTGCACAAGTGTTTCAGAGAGTCCTATCTTTCAGTGCCAATAGTTATTCCTTTCCAAAGCATCCACAGACAATTTTATAAGAAAAGTGGCATGAAATGGTTTAGTCCTGTGTTCTTTTCCCCTTAATGTATAATTGTGTATGTAACTCATAGAATATTTATTTACCTTTATATTACTGCAATGTCATTTTCATATATATATATATTTTTCATGTATAGCACTTTAAATGAGAAACTTCCCTTGCCTTTGAATCAACTGCGAATCCTTATATATTATCAAACCTGTAATTGCAAACAGTATGGATTATGTCATAAGTCTTTGTGTACTTTTACCTAACATAAATCAAGAGGCAGCATTAGGCAGCTTTGTTTGAAAATATAATAATCTCTACAAATGAATCATCAAAAACTGACTCTAATGTGCTTCACATCATCTCTTAACTAAACATATGGTCAAAATATTACAAATACAGTCAAAGGGCTGATAGTCTGGCAAGACTACTTGGATATATAATTTCATTGTTGATTTCTGAGAGTTTCTTAAAGTGTTTTAAAGTTTTCTTCATTGCGATTTAGCAAATTCTGGAAGATACTTCAGTTATGTAACTGTGAAATCAGTCAGCTTAGTCAATTCAATAGTCTATGGTGCAGGAGAGAATGTGACCCAGATTGCCTTCTCAGCTGCTATTAAAAACAAGTATTATTTCTCTGACAGCTGCAGATGTGAAATACATTCGAACATCTGTTTTACATTTAGACCCACTTAACATAGCATGATAAAGAAAATCTGCAATCTTCTGTATGTTAAGCTTTGCTTTGTTTATCTTAATAAAAAAAAAAATTGCCATGTTACTGTTTTTTGTTTTTGTTTTTTGTTTTTCAATTTGGAAGTAATCATAATTTAGGAAAAATCAACTTGACTATATAAACGTTTTTTTCACTTAGAATAGTGGTGTTGCCACAGCCAATGATTTTGCAACAATGTCAGCCACTGATTCAATCATATAAAGAGAACATCAGCTGGTGTTAAGAAAGCAGCCAGGAA
>NW_015156655.1:0-1488 GCF_000732505.1 Cyprinodon variegatus
TTAACTTATTTTAAGTAGATAATTACTATTGTTGTATTATTTTCAATGAATATTGAAATATTGCTTTTTAATTTGCACTAACCACTAAGATGAAGCGAATCTGGAAGATTCAATCGGGAAGATCTATATCAGCTTCACCTGGTGTAATGATCTTGGTGCCGATGGCTGGCTAAATTACTCATTTCATTCACCTTCCTAGCTCCATCCGTTTTCTTGTTACCGTTCATCTGTTCCACCTGCTCCTGCTTCTATTTAACCTGCCTGTTTCCAGTCATCAAAGCTGATTAGTCATGAGTGGTGGGACAGTTTCAGCATTAGTGTTTCTGATTACCTGGTCTGCCTCTCAACTACTGAACCCATGGGCGTAGGTTTGCATAGGGACCATAGGGACATGTGCCAACCAAATTTTAGGACCGACCTACTTCTCCTTACCAATAATTAGATGTGAATAACATGTTTATCATTTAAAATACAGCTTTGTTGCAGCAGTAGAGGACTTCTGGATGGAGAATATTGACAGAAGAAAACATGTTTAATCTAAAATGGAAAATGTTCATCAATTTTTTTTACAATTTTGGTATAATTTCTGCTCTAAGTTGGTCGCTCTGTGAGTTAAAGGCATGTTTTAGAGTCTTAATACTCTAGCTAAAGATGAATCGATTACTAAATTTGTGGACAGTATTTTGATAATAGATTAATCTGATGAATTGTTTCAGCCCTAAATAAAATACATGAAATGGGTTAAACAGAGTAACTACAGCCTAGATGCACAACTTGTAGAGTGAAGTTAATATATTAAATGCTCAGTGTCAGTTCCTCTTCTAGTGCTCATGTAAAAACTACATTTATTTAGCGTACCTTGAATATATTATTTTGCTTTGTTTAATGATAAAAAGAGAACATTTAAAAGATAAGAGTGGGTTTTACCTCTGTTTACCTCTGCACAATTCTATATCTTCAAAAGAAAAAAAACAGGATAAATCCACATATAACAGACATATTTAGACTATATTTGGTTAAATAGGCACAGATTTACCTACTGTCTTAGTTGCTGCTAATTTCAAATGCAAACATTTTCAAAGTGGAAAATAGTCCTAATTCCATATTCATTAGAGCCAGTGATGCTTCAAACATTGAAAAACAGCATCTAGTGTGGTAGTGCTTATAAGATTTGTATAAATGTAGCAAGAAATGTTGCTTTTCTCTTTAAATTAAATACACCCTGATTTTCACATCAAGCATAAAAAAACTAGCATGCATATTTTTACGGAGGACCAATGCCATCAGACCAGTAGTGTCCCTACCAAAGTTGAAATCAAACCTACACCCTTGACTGAACCCTCCTGTTCCCGTCTGATTTTTGTTGTTGCCTGCCTGCTTCCAGTCATCAGCGGAGATTTTTTTCCAGCCTTTGGTAACAGTTCTCAACCTTTTTTGACTTGCGTACCCATTTGGGCATTTTGTCTTACCATGAGTAGCCCTCTCATT
>NW_015156656.1:0-1488 GCF_000732505.1 Cyprinodon variegatus
CGATTTTGGTGTAAGAAGCTGCATTTTTTTCCCCCTGCGTTCCAAATTTCATGACTAACTTATCAAACATCCCTCCAAATCCACCTCCCAAAGATTATTTTAATTGGATCACATATATCAAACAACATTAATTGTTCTTATATTTTGCAAAATACACAATTTCATTGTAAATTCTTCCTACGCATTTCCTTAATTGTTATTTGGCAAGAAGCCTGCTATCAGTGGGCAGGACAGAGAAAAACAGGGCAGGAAAAAATGCTCACTGTTCCTCAGACCTTAGGGCAGTAAGTAGTAGATAATTAGCCCAACCTACATGTTTTTGGATTAAGGAAGGAGTTGTACATTGGTGCACAAGGAAAATGCTTAAAACCTTATTCTCTTTTCTTTTTCGAACTGTAAAATTAGATTTCAATGAGCAGTGAGTTTTTTTCTTCACTTTTTTACTACTGTGAAAAAGAACTTAACTCTAAAAATGAAAAACTGAAATAACAAGAGCTAGTTATTTTGACTTCATGTAGTTGGATTAATTTATATTGTACCAATTATAAATGAGAATGAGAGTTAAAGGGATGTCAAATACCTCAAGAGAACTAGGTGAAAAGAATCTGGTTATCTCGCTAAATTTGAGTAGCTGGAGGAAACAGCTACTGCACAAAATCACTGCAATCTGTGCCAAGGTTAGTGCCAGTATATGGGCCAAAGACTGACCAGTTAGGCTGTTGTACCACTTAAAGAATATCTTGAAGTGGTTGATTAACTTCTATCTCTGCAGCACTGTCAAAGTTATGTTTTATTAGGGTAATGTTATAAATAGTAGTCGAAAGGTATGAGCAATCCAGGCTTCTCAGCTGCGAACTGAGAGGCACTGGAGAAAATGCACACTACTCCACATAGTGTTGCTGGACATTGTAGAAGGCATTTGACCCGGTTCCCATATTAGGTGATCTACCTTACACACAGGTCGCATAGAGCACAACACAGGTTGCCTGACACAGCTGTTCTAAAGGGATCATGTATTGTGCATTTCCTGACTGGACTTTCTTTTTCCCATTCTTCATCTAAGTCTTCTCAGCGATGACCCTCTCGCATCTCAATTAATAAATCACAAGATCCATGTGCACATCTGTAGGTTAAGATGTGTCATGGCCAAAAAGAAACACTTCAACAACATACACGGCACTGGAACTGGTGTAGAAAACATTGATGGTGCGCTTCAAAAAATATCTAATTTGGCAAACAAGACCTCAGTAAAGCTGCCAAATTTAAACCTTCAACAACCCTTAGATCTAAAATAATAATAAAAATAAATAGGGCTATAGATGTACACTACACTAGCATATTTAACTCATCAATTCTTGGAAGCTCAATAAAATAAAGAACAAAAAACAACTATACACCTATCTATCTATCTATCTATCTATCTATCTATCTATCTATCTATCTATCTATCTATCTATCTATCTATCTATCTATCTATCTATCTATCTA
>NW_015156657.1:0-1487 GCF_000732505.1 Cyprinodon variegatus
ATAGATAGATAGATAGATAGATAGATAGATAGATAGATAGATAGATATAGATATAGATATATAGATACAGCCTCTGAGGAAGAGTCAGGAGTAAAAAGTTATAGTCAAAAGAAAACTAGAAGATGCCAAATTAGTTATTTACCACCAGCACCATAGGCAATGCAGCAAAATGATTGCAGTTACTATGGTCAAGGAACATGGAAATAAACGTTTGCCATACATACAAAGTTCTAAATATGAGGTATACCATTTATGCGTATCACTTTGAGCAATTTGTTCCACAGTAAAATATGACCATCGAAATATGGGGAGGCTACTCCTCAGCTGGAGCCTGGTAGTGCAACAAACCCCAGTGACTTTTAATAATGGAGAACAATGGTTTTATTACTAATTCATCAAAGGTGTGGCTATGTCAATATATACTATCTACCCTGCAGCCAAAGTACATTATTACTTTATTGAAAGAACAAATCCAAAGTTCTGCCTCAATGAACCTAAAACACAACTAGAAATATTCTATCATCACATAGAAAAATAAAGAGATAGCTAAAAACATAGATAAAACTTAGATTATTATACATATATTATTTGTTTAAAATACACCAAAGTACCCATGGTATGGTCCATCAAAAACATGTTTTTCTCTGCTGTTAGGGTAATTTTTCTGTCATTTTGAATAATGGCTCTTCTAAGGTTAAATAAACCCACACTGCAGAAACATAGTAATTCTCTCAAAAAAGCAACAGAGGGCGCTGTAAGACAAGCTGGTTTGGCAAATAGGAAGTTGAAATCAGAAACAGTTGAAACCATCATAGTCATTTTTCATTTTAATTTGAAAAAAATTAAAAGAAGGAAGATTCCTTTGCCAAATTTTGACACAAAACATAAGCAAACACAGGCACAACACTAAAATCTAACAGCCAAAGGGGGCAATAAAACATTGATATATAACTTTATGTCTTAGTTAATAATGAACTCTGTTAGTCATGATAGATTGCATAAGTGCTAATAAAAAAGAAGACAAAGACACACCTGAAATAAGATGTCTGTGCATAGATGTTAAAAAAAGCCAACATTTCCCCCTCACTAACAAATCAGGTTAACCTTTTGAATAAAAAATACCAAGATGTAATAGGTTACAGTATATAAAGGATACAGACAGAGACAAAGACTTTGACTTGGTTCATGTTGGACACAAGGTTTATACCAGGTAACCAACCATACAGGGTTAAAAATGGGCCTCTAAAAGGTATCACAGTAATGTTTTTGAAGACTTGGGAAATGGGAACCTTGCGCTGGAAAATAATGGAAAAATCTAAGAAAACCATGAACAGTATCTGTATTTACAGATTTGGATTTTTTTTTAAGAAAATTGAAATAAAACTGGTGCAAAGCAAGTGAAAAAGTGATAACACGGGTATTGTTTAAGTGGGCCTACTGACTGTGGAGCAATGGCTGTGTATCATGGAGGAAATATTGGTAATGGG
>NW_015156658.1:0-1487 GCF_000732505.1 Cyprinodon variegatus
ATATTGTGCACCTAGAGAATAAAGAACCAATATACAGCTGTGGACATTCTCATAGTCATTTGCTGCAATTTTGACCATTTCCTCCTGACAGAGCTGGTATAACCAGGTCAGTTTTGTGAGCAGACACATGTCATTTCACTTCTGTTGAACAGATTTATGTGGCTGAGGTCAGGCAATGAGATGCCTGTCCTGAAAAACTGAATATGCTTTCCTTAAGCCAATCTAATTTAGCTGTATGCTTAGGGTCATTGCCCATTTCAAAGACTCCTTTGCAGAACACTATTTCTGTTTTAAATGTTCTGGAGCCATGCTGTTGAGAATCACCTTCTTTTTCTGCAAAATGTAAATCACTTAAAAGTTGACAGTTTTGTTTTATAAACCTTACAGTTCTTGCTAAAATATAAAGTAAAGACAGGTTATAATATTACTGTAGATATATGTGTTTATGTTGCATGAGGATTCTGCTGGGAGGGCTTAGAATGGAGGCCTTTTCACACAAGCATAGTCTGAAGTTGACATGTTGTTGATCTTGAGGCTAATAAGTTTCACTAAGATGTGCCTGCATGTTGCAGCAGGAATCTGTGATCCACCTCATCGCAATGAAACTCCAGCTTTAATGTCACAAATGATCATTTTATAAATCCCCAGGAGTGATGAGTGACTTTCAGATAGTTGCCTAGACTTATTTCCCACAATGCCCTGCAAATACTAATAGATAGCATCTAGGGTAAAACCCTCATGGTTGGGGAGAGATATGCTCTCTAACAAAAATAAATGTATGTAACAGAATGTGTTCATTCTTTAAAATATAATAGGTAAGCTGAATTTATTGAAATAAAATTAATTGTGTATATAATAGGAAGATATACAGAAAACACACATGTGAAAAAGTTATAAGAGAAAAGTATGCTTTTGATTTGTTCCAAGGTAGGAATTTTAACGCTTCAGGCTTGTTCCTACATCAGATTTAGGACACATGTTTTAGCTTATTCTTTGTCTTCTTCAAACCCTCCTGGAGCCATTTGCAATTTTACAAAAGGAACTAAAAGCCTTCACTGCCATCAGGAAAATATGCTTAGTACACCAATGAAGCATAGCATTATGACCACCTGCATAAGAGTGCTTTGCTCTCCCTCTGGAGCCAAAACAGACCTGACCTGTAAGCAAACAAACTTCTGCGCCTCATGGGCTCCCTGAACATGAGCCGTAGTTCCTGACCCCAAGATGTTAGCAACAGACCTCTTAAGTTATGTATGATGCAACCCAGAGCCTCCATTGATCAGGCATTTTTTTCACACAGATGTTGGCCAATTTTTCCATAGTTTGAAACTATGGTGTATTTAGTATGAGTAGGAAAGAGATTCATGTCACAGCAACATACTCATTAGCTGCTGTAACCATCCATCCATCCATCCATCCATCCATCCATCCATCCATCCATCCATCCATCCATCCATCCATCCATCCATCCATCCATCCATCCATCC
>NW_015156659.1:0-1487 GCF_000732505.1 Cyprinodon variegatus
TTCTACTTTTAGAAATTCTAGGAACCACTAGTAAACCTGCAGATTGAGAGCGAAGTGCTCTGTTAGGAACATAAGGAACAATCAGATCTCTGATATAAGATGGAGCTTTTTTTTTTTTTAATCCTTGGTTGGATTTTTCATTTACTCCAAACAGCTCGCTCTTCTTTTTACAGTCCTTTAAACTTTTTGTCATTCGCTGCTTTGATCCCATTTTGCTTACATTGTTTTTAAAAGCATTGCTGATTAGAAAATCTCAAAATATTCAAATAATATTTCTAAGAACACATTGCAGGAGCCGCCGACATTTGCAACATAAATTTCATGCCAGTTTTAATGAAAAAGCTCACGTTTTAAAGCTTCGATTCCAGCGACTAAATCTTCCCTCCCAGCAAAACCATCATTATTTCCATATGTCGAAAGTTTTCCATTAAAACTAAAATAGGCAAATGATGAATAATACCTTTAAAATTCGTCTAGTTTTCTGTTTGATTTACAAACATCTTATCAATAAATTGTGCTATTAGTAATGGATAGAAACAAATTGAATATCGTATAAATACATTTATTAATGTTTGTCTCAAGCATTTCAGAAATCCTGTTATTAAATGGAAAGTAAGAAAAAATAATCAGCTATTATTTACAGCTCTGAGCAGAAAAACAAGTGATCCTGCAGTAGACGTCTGCAGGGGAGCAAAGAGAACTTTTCATGACTGAAATTCATTCTTTTATGTTAAAGTTGGGGTTTTTTGTCTGTTACATACTTATATAATGTGTGCCTTAAATAACATTAAAATCGTTATTCCCTCCATCTCTGTGGCAGAACGTCTTTTGTTATGGCGCATCTCAAACTGTCAGTAGAGAAAAAGGCCTGCTCGTTTAAATGCAGTAACAGCAGTTTGCATGTCTTAACTTTTGCAGCAACCTTTTTTTAATCATCTGAAACACAGGAAAATTATTGCAATCATAATTCCTTTGATTCAACATTCGTTTTTGTGGATTCTTTGAAAATTAGAACTTTGGCATCGAAAGGTTCGGATGGAGCTGTTCAGCTTTGGATGAAGCCAAAAAACAATGATTTTTAACCCAAAAAAGTCTTTAAATAAACAGGAGTTTTAAGCAGATCAGGCAGGACATGTATTAATGCAGATTTTCATCTTTTAGCTTCTTGTAAAATGATCAAAAATTATCTTACTGGGAAGTGATTCTGTGGAGCCAGATTCAGTGACAGTTTGTTCTTCTGCAAAGGAAAGAGGATGATGTGGAAACTCAGGATCTCTGGCAATAAGCAGGCAGACAATGAGGAAGTAGCTTAAAAGAAACAACTTAAAGGATCCAACAAAACAAAGAGGAGAACAGCAGCAGAGGAGAACACAGGTGCAGGTAATGAGGGAAGCACAGGTGAACTACATCCACTCATTACTGGAAGGAGAGATGATTAGACAGTGGTGAAAGACACAAGGGAGAACTAACCCGAAAATAGGAGAATA
>NW_015156660.1:0-1486 GCF_000732505.1 Cyprinodon variegatus
AAGTCCATTATCTGAGGCCATGAGAATATCATTAGTGACTTTCACCAGAGCTGTTTCAGTGCTATGATGAGCTCTAAAGCCAGACTGAAACTCTTCAAAAAATTTGGAATAAGTGTTATGACATAACACAAGCTTTTTTTTTAAATCCAACTTTTAATTTACATGTTTAGTTTTATTGTACAGCTGCAACCCAATGAATGACAATAGACCAAAGAGTTAATTTAGTTTTTAACATTCAAGTTCAAAAAGTGAAATTATTGAAGAAACTTCACATAAAAAATGTTCCATAAAACCAAAAGATCTTTTATTTACGGTGAGATGTAACCTCCACCGTGGAGAAGATGGCTTCACGCACCGAGAGGTTAGGATTAGTTAAACAAGCCGGTGGATTAACCAAAATGATGATATGTGGAGTTTCAAAGGTTTTAGTTTTGGACCAGATGATTAAAACGGCTCAATCTGATAGTTTGGCAAAGACTTTATCAAATAATCTAGTTTTTTTTTCTACTTTTTATGTTTTAAATAGGGCCGTTATTGAAGGTAAAGCTGTGTTCATACCAGACATAGACGTGTGAACGGCTCCGTTTGCAAAGAGGTAGAACACCTAGAACAGACATGAGTGGCAGGGTAATATTATCATCCTAACTGTAGTGCAGACCTGACCAGATTCATCACCCAACCAACAGGACAACGTTAGTCTGTGAATTTATCTGTTTGTGACTGAGATTCAGGGCTTCCTGTTCTCAGCAGGACTTCAGGATGTTCAGATACTGTGGAGCCAGAGCTCGGCTAACGGTTATAACCAGGAAGTAAAAACAAACATGAAGAAAAGATGAGAGACAAAGACAGAAAGAATGAATCAGTTCAAGATGATTGAATTCAAAAATACTTTATTGATCCTGAAGGAAAATCTAATGTTCAAACTCATCAGTTTTTCTCTCCATCCAGCTGCTGGAGATGTTGATGCTGTAAAAAGGAAAGATCTTCTTCAGAGGTCTGTCTACAGCTGACCTGGAGAACAGAGTCAGGAGGAGGAGATCAGACTCTATCGCCATACCGCTCCACTTGTTTCATGCATGTAAATTGCTTTATTATAATTATGCAGGGAGTTTTACAGTTTATATGAACACTGCAATGTAAATAGAGCAGAAAAACAGAAGAAGAAAAAAAAAGAGAAAAGATGAAAGAAAGAGGAGATAGAAAGGAGAAAATAACAAAACATTTTCAGTCTGCTTCATCACCTGGAACGAGATGAAAAAAGAACAGCACAACCGAAAGACACGGAACGAGATATATAATAAAGCAACACCTTGAAACTATCGCTGAAGTAATATTATTAAAGCTACAGTGTGTAATAATTACAGGGATATACAGTCAGAAATGTAATATATTATACATAACTGTTATTTATCATCATCTACGAGCTCAGCCTCTTAACCTTAATATTTGCGTTGCCTTAGAATTGGTTATTTATAATTACATAGGA
>NW_015156661.1:0-1486 GCF_000732505.1 Cyprinodon variegatus
ATATAAGGAACAATCCAGGACAAATCAGAACCTGTCTGTGGTACTGTTGGCTTCTTGCTTAAGAATGTGTACACTTGCTGTCACAAACAACAGTTGTTACATAATGCATGAATGAAGACTTCATTACATGCATTTACAAAAAGCAGCAGCTAATACATGATATGATCAATACTATTATGACCATGGAAGCACTATATACATAGAAAACTTTTACTGTGAATTTACTTTAAATAACACTCTAGTAATTGCATTACGTTTACAGTAATCTACAGGGAATTATATCACAATATTTCACTGTAAATATTTCACAGTAAGTTATTGTTAGTATTTTACAGTAATTTCCTCTAAAATTATAGCTATATGTTGTAACTTCACAGTGACAATGCCTGTGGAATTACAGTGATATAAGTGTGGAATCACAGTATGTAGCTGTGTTTTTTTACTTTGTTACAAGAAAAGTAATGCAACACCCTAGCAGTGACTTGCGATGTAAATAATAGATAACTCATGTTTTGAATTTGCTCCAGGAACAAAGAAAACAAAGACCATACTCAGTACAACTGCATTACAAAAATTAAAATAAAAAGAATACAATATACACGGAACAGAAAATAAACACAATCATTAACTTTGTACATTTACACCATCCATTCAAAGTCTATCGGTTTAAGTACCAGTGTCCTCACATGTGTGCTGATGATAGACTTTTTCCTGGACTTCAATCTTGCCTCAGGGGTAATGACAAAAAAAATACCTGCAAGCAACAGAGTAAGACACACAACTTTCCGTTTTACATAAATTTATTGTTGCATTGTTTAACCAGGGCCATACCATATAGACTTTACTTTCCTGTAAGTGAGTACAACAACAAATAAAGAAATTAGTAATTAAAGAGATGTTAACAAACAATATTTTTCTCCTAGTATCAATATTTGTGCTGTGGGTATTACAATGAAGATTACAGATACAACTATGTTTAAACAAGCATGACTGTAATGTGGTTATCATGGTGGTAAGACTTGGTTCAGGTTAAACCTTTGAACCCAGGACATGTCATATCTTGGCACTGATGACTGGTCATTTTCATTCTGCCTAGCTCTGTCGAGTTTCTCATTACCGCTCTTCTGATTCACCTGCTCCAGCCTCTATTTAACCAGTCATCAGTGCCAGATTATTCAAGCCTGTGGTGAGAGTTTTCTAGCGTACCTATGTTTTCTGATTGCCTGATCCTGACCCCTTCTGCCTTTGGACTTCTGTTTGTCTGACCTATCTTTGGACTCCTGCTGGATTTCTGCCTGCCTGTTAACCAAACCTGGAACTGTCCTCAAACTCCGTTGTGGATTTCCCTTTGTGGCAAGACGGATGCTGCGTCTTGTGGGCAGCGGACTGGCTAGAACCAACCTCTTCCTTTTGGTACGGACTGAACTTAAAGACCAGGTTAGTGACTCACACCTTCATTGTCATCCTCCACCAGATGGACGTGTTC
>NW_015156662.1:0-1485 GCF_000732505.1 Cyprinodon variegatus
TAGAGGGCCAGATTTCTCAAGAGCCATGTGTTCCTTTTAACAGTTATTTTTCATTCATTTGATAAACGCTGTAATAAAAAAGAAAGCTTGACAAGAAATCAAATAACTAGAATTTTATTTAACTTAAAAAGGTTGGCCAATTTGAACTCAAATCACCTACAATGTCTTTTGAGATCAAAAATCAAATCAAGCACAAATTTTAAGTCAAATAAATACATTTCAATTTGATCTGTGTTATTAAACAGTGCAGGGTGAATTTTTTTGCAGAGTGTAGTAGACTTTACTGCAATTTCCTGTACTAAGTTTTCATGTAGCAACAGTGGAAAGGGAAGCTTTACTGAAAAAACCTTCACCAGAACCATGGTGGTTGTATGTGGTAATGCCCACGAAATGTCACAAGCCAGTGTCCTGAGGGGGGCAGCGTTGCACCCGGAAGCACCCGGTCTCCCTAAAAAGATTTCTTTGCGATATTAACCTAGCTGCCGTTTACTGCCCGCCAAAAATAAAAAGAATAAATAAAAAGAATAAGAAAGTTGTTTGGAACACTTCAGATACAATGATATGCGTTGGAAATTTGCTCTTGATAAGTTAAGTTTAAGTTATGTACAAGTTATGTATAGGTTTTGGATAAGCTAGACGCCACGACTTATGAGTAACTTACACTTAACGTACATCAATGATCAGATAACCTACCTGTAACATATGCCCTATGCCGTATGTCGATGTTTGGCAGCGTGTTTCAGCTTTCTCAAAATCTATACAAAACGTACCTATAACTTATTCAACGCATGCCAGCGTTTTTGCCAGATTTTTTTGTAAGTCAAGCATACGCTGGTCTAAATCGTCATGGTGTGATAGGGGCTTGAGACTGCAAAAATGCATTCTTCTCTCAATCTCTCTGGGATGGTACAGAGGGCTTAATATTTCCTACAATATGTGTTTTTGTAGTTACAGGGTTTCCGTGGGTCCTTAAAAAGTCTTAAAAGGCATTGAATTCTTCAAAATAAAACTAAGGCCTTAATTGTATTCAAATGTCTTAAATTAGTCTTTCGTAGGTCCTAATTTTTTAAACATCATAAATGGGATTATTTTTATTACGATTTATTTTTGTAATCTAAATAAAACGTTAAAATTGACCATTTTTTGCTCGCTATTATTGGTTCCGTCCCGTTAGCGGAACCAATAAAAGCGTTGTTGCGGCCGGGACATTTGGGAGATGCGCCATTAACTTTTTGTCTGGAAAATATGAGCAAGTGTAAATTTAACGAAAATTGTCTCCAGCCAAGAGTTTTCTCCATGGCTAAAACCAGAACCAGGAGACATACCAGTACATGAATCACAGTGTATTTTGTGCAAGAAGTAATTTAAGCTCAGAACGATGGGAATTAAGGCAGTGGAGTCACATGCGAAGCACGAAACACAAAGCGTCAAAATGGAGTTACAGAGAAACAGCCGGTATTTCTCAGTTTTGTTCCACCCTTGTCT
>NW_015156663.1:0-1485 GCF_000732505.1 Cyprinodon variegatus
AAAGAAATGGCTAAGCAAACGTGGCTACTACGGTCTTTAAATTTTACAAAAAGAACTCCTTTTCACCCGCACCCCCGCCATGCTTTTGTGTTTTCTTCTGAGAAGAAGAAGAAGAATCCTTGTTTTTCACACTGACCAATTTGCCCACGACAGCTGACTGCATTTCAAACACGTTTTATTTTCACCCGACCTCACTATTCCTGATCAGGAGGTGGTCGTGAGATCCTGATCGCCACTCATTACCCTCTGTACACGATCAGGTTGAATGTCAGCCTGTGCTATTCTCGCACGACAGGAAAATTGTCCCGAAAAGGGCAAAAAAAAATCTACACTGTATGCCCGGCTTTAGGTATTACTCCAGAGTCTTCAAGATTAGAAAATAAAGGAAAATAATACATTTTAGTTATCTAAAATAAAGTTCTATAAAATAGATTAATAAATAAACTAAAATTTAAAAAAAATCTCTCTAGTTCTCTTAGTTATCTATGCTTACGTTAAGGACGCCTACACCCCCACCACTAGGACCCTCGGATTACAACCTAGTCTACCTGCTCCCCCATCACATTCCAATGGTGAGAAGGACAGTAGTGTAAAAGATGTCAGTGAAAGGCCACTGAAAAATGGAGGTATTGTTTCTGAACCACAGACTGGAGCATGTTCCATAACTCTCATGGTGATGACATCAACAGCCTGACTGAATGTATCACAGCTACGGTGCTTTCCAAACAAACCCCCTTGCTTGAACCCTGAGCTCAAAGTCCTCCTGAACCAAAGGAAAAAAGGCTTTAACTCAGGGGACAGAGAACAGCAGCGTAGAGTCGAGTGGGAGCTCCAATGGAGGTCAGGGTGGCAAAGAAGGACTATGGGAGGAAGATGGATAGCAGTTGGCGCAGAACAACATCAAAGATGTCTGGAGAGGACTAAAGAACATTTCCAGCTTTGGGCAGAGGACCAGCAGGGATGCAGACAATGACACTAAGTTTACAAGTGAGCTAAACAGGTTCTTCACCTGGTTTGACTCCCCTCACACTGGCCACCTCCCTGCCCTCAACCCTCAGCCCACCAGAGCCCTACCCTCCCCTCCACCTCCACTCTCACCAACCCCTAACCCATCCAAACCTTCGGTCCTGCCCTTTTTCCCACTCACAGTCACTTTAACGCAGTTGAGAGGCCAGCTGATAAGGCTGAAACAGAGTGCGAAATACGGGGGGGGGTCCGGGGGGGGCTCGACCCCCGATTAACCCATGAGACCCCCTGAAAGCCTCAAAAGGAAAATTTAAAGGGGGTCTTAAATTGTGTCAAAAATGAAAAATAAAATATTTTTTGTCACTAATGGTCACTAAAATGTTTTTAAGCTCAACATGTCCAGTATTAAAATTCAAAACATTTATTCACAAATATGTTGTTTTTTGCCAAGTGGAGCCAGCCAGTCCTATTCGGATATGCAAATTAGCCATGTGCTTTTCAGCAGTTAATAACACGGGC
>NW_015156664.1:0-1485 GCF_000732505.1 Cyprinodon variegatus
CGATTCTCTTATCGACTCTGTGAAACAATGAACTTGGTAAGTGCACGGTGACATTCGTCTACTTTCAAAGCCTGGGACATTCTATTTCTGCCTGCTTCGGCGAAAACAGAGGGCAGTGAATTGGAGCTGCCAGCCTCTGAGCCAGCCAGGCTACCCTTCTCGTCAAAGTCATCTAAATCTAATGGAGAAGGCATCCGTTTAAATGAAAAAGCAGTACTGTACAATTTCGAGAAATAAACATCTCCAACCGGTTTTAAATAAACGAGTGTCACCTTTCTCTCGCTCCCTTAACTGTGAAGCAACTTCATAGCATGTTTAATAACCCCAAATAAAGGTGGGAGATTGGTTTATTCCAGAAATGGCATTTGATTTACTAGGAACCACATTAAGCAAATATTATTGCCACTTTACATGCAAACTTTCGATCGGTTTACCCGATGGGACGCCATTTGCTTTTCTAGACTTACGTCTGGTCACGTCGTACTTGCTTACTGAATGCCATGTGCGTAACTTGCGTAAAAAATGTGATGTGAGTCGTGCTGCCCAGCGTTAAGCTGTGGTGCTGCCTGGAACCGTTAAGCGAGCCATTAAGCGAGCTGCCAAACTGTGCCGTGGAATTGGAACACACAGAACTGGTTCTGAACAGGAACCGGTTTTTCAATTTCCATCCCTAAACCTTTGACACATTTAAAAAAAAACAAAAAACAGATTGAAATGATAAAACATAAACAAATCATTAAGGATAAAAACATAAGATAAATGAGAAGATATCTAAAATGTAGGATACAAGTATTGTTTAAGAATAAAGTTATCCAGCAGGATAATTACCTGGATCTGAGACCAGCCTAAATTGGGATAAAATAAAGTGGAAAACAAGCTTTATGTTTTACACATCCGGAAAGGATAGGGGACCATCCAGTTGTATTCTCTGAAATCAAATACAGAAGACCAGGGTGGTCTGGGAGGTTGATACACCAACAGTAAATCTGCTGTAATAGTCACCTGGTGAAACTGTGATGTAAAGCTGTGTGTCGCCTGCATAGTTATGGTGACTGACCTTGTTGTTTGCTAGTTAGGCCTAGTGGTTAGGCCATTGCACTTGGAATCCAAAGGTTGTGAGTTAGAACCCCACTCCCACTGACTGCCACTCTGGGTCCCTAAGCAAAGACCCTTAACCCCACACTGCTACCAGGCACAATGGCACCCCACAGTTTACCAAGGCGATGGGTTAAATGCAGAGAGTTAATTTTGTTGTCCTGTACTTGTGACAGCATAATAATAATAAAAGCTGGGAAAAAAATGCTGTTATTGAAGCTAAGGGGAGCATGTAGATGTTCAATAGGAGGGGCTCCAGAGTGGAACCTTGAGGAACCCTGCATGTGATTTTTCTAGATTTAAAGTTCCCTACTGATCTGCCTTTGAGCAAAACACATGCCTCTTCTCTTGCTATTTTTAAGTCCCTTCTTAAGACTCATCTTTTTTCCC
>NW_015156665.1:0-1485 GCF_000732505.1 Cyprinodon variegatus
CAACCTGCACTGCAAAAAATTGAAATCTAAGTAAGTTAATTTTTCTTTAAAAAACAGCATTTCTTTCTTGAATTAAGCAGTTAAGTGATACACTTTGCCAATGGAATAAGGCAATTTACATCTAAAATAAGAAAAAACAATTGCGTTGTCTTATTCCAAGTCGATATTATCTAATTATCTTATTATAAGAGTAAAAATACTCATTCCATTGGCAAATCTTACTATTTACTTGCTTGAATTATGCTAAATACACTAATTTTAAGACATTTTTACTCGTTTTTGCAGTGTTTAGGGAAAAAAGGTTTATTTCAAAGGATGAACCTGTTTATTATGAGCAGAAAACTTTGTAAACCAACCGGACCCCCAGAGAATAACAAAAAAACTCTTTCTTTCTCAGAGGGATTCAGCCACTGGATAGAAACAACATCTGTCAGATTTAAGACCAGACTTTGACTAGACCGCTCCAACACCTGTATGCACCTCAGCTTAAAGGAAAAGTGCGGTCAGCAAGGAATAACCAATGGATCATTATTTATACCTAAAACTAATACATTTGCGGCGATTCAATGGCGTAACGACACAACAATAGGAAATAAGCAACATTATCTGGGTGGGCCCCGTATGAACCACAACACCCCATCAAATTTTCTGTTCTTCCAGCAGCTCTTCTTTCCTTTTTCTTTTCTAAAATCCACTTAAGTACCTCCTTTTGGTATCCATGGTTGCTAACGCATTGTACGTAACGGTTATGGTTCTAATCTATGCTCTGGATTACCCATAATTCCAAGTCGTAGTGTAAAAAATAAAATACTCAAATACATCGTTCTTTTAAGATCTTTATTACAGTTTGAAACATATTATGAGTGTATTTTTTTACCAACCGTCTAATGAACTATACACAGTTATTAACATAGTAATTAAAACTACCACTGTCTGCTTTGGTGTCGTGTTTAAACGGCTCACCCTCATGGTGAAATCTGCCAGGTGTTGCAGTATAAATACAGTCCGGTCAACTGATAAATTATCAGGTGGGTTTAAGAGGAATTTTTTGCACCATTAACTGCAAAGAGACGTCCTCGTCCACAATTGTGTCAACATATTCTCATTATCAGTTCGTATGAAATCGTACGAAAAGTTATGCACAGTATTTTGTACGTTTTGGACGTTTTTCCTCAAAAATACAGATCTGTCTGGCTGCGCACCTCTAACTAGGTTGCTTAATGTTTTTTATCTTAGGGTCAGGGTTAATTGTATGTTAAATTCGATGTTATGAAATGGTGCGTAAGATGCGCAAGGATACCTTGTCTCGAGGCAAGACGTAAAAATACGACAAAATGCGACGAAAAAATGTCTAAAACGTTCGAAAATACGGTGCATAACTTTTTGTACGATTTCATACAAACTAATAATGAGAATATGCTGATTGTGTAGGGGGCCCATCAGGTGTCAGTCGTGGGGCCCCTAAGAGGTCCGGGGCCCCTAAAG
>NW_015156666.1:0-1485 GCF_000732505.1 Cyprinodon variegatus
AAATCCACCATGAGATTAACTGGTTTTAAGACTTAAACACTTAAATGGTGTAAACACCTAAATTTCCCCATATTGGGAAAATAAAGGGATTTTCTATTCTATTCTATTCTATTCTATTCTATTCTATTCTATTCTATTCTATTCTATTCTAAATAACCTCCTATTATGTTACTATTGAGCTTGATGTCTTTTGAAAGAAAAAATGTTAGAACATTTTGTAGATCTACAAACATAGATAAATTCTGCAACTGGATCTTCAGAACACTGACAACAGCTTCCTCTGTTAGATCTGCATGTTTACCTCCTAGTTTAGCTGCAATGGAGTTTATTTAGGGGTATAGGAGTAAGGGGTAAATAATGTGAATTCAGATATATATAAGTAAATAAATTATGAAAAGAGAAATGATCATATTTGCCCCTTTAAAAATATGTTCTGCTTTGTGTTTTATTTTGTGATAAGATCAAAAAGCAACAACAAAACAAAACAAAAGAACTGAATCTGATCTGTGATGGTAAAATGTTTTAATAAAAGGAGGTATCACTACATTTTTAGTATAGTTTATAGTTTTACTGAAAGAAAAATCTCTATATTTTTAGGAAGATTTCACTATAGTGTTCTTTTTAAAATAAATAAGCTTGTAAGAAACATTTTTTCAGATGAAACATCAAGATAATCTTAAAAACCCTTTCTGTTTAGTAATCTTTAAACCTGTTTAACAGCAACACATTTGTGTATATCTAGGTTTATTGTTTCACAAATTTCTCAAAGAAACTTGTAGTTTACTTAGTATTTTTATAAACCAAGATTATAAAAAAAAAAAGATTAATAGCAGTTTGCAACTCAAAGAAGCAGCCACAAGGGGGAGACAAAAAGCAACAAAAGGGTTTTCTTGCTGAAGTCTTGATGAGCAGATTTGGAGGGCCCAGATTTTAGACCTCTCTTCTTTATCTTCCCTGAAACCTGCTAATAATCATTAAAAAAGGGTCGGTAAATGTCTCCCTTTACTGCTTTGGCTGGATTGCCCCCCCTCCCCCCTTTCTGTAAATTCATTAAAAACTCAAAGTTCTTTGCTCTTATATTTCTCTTTATTTGATCATCTGCAGCATCTGTAGCTCCTGATCTGGACCTGCTGGCTGCAGCTCCGCCATCATCATAATCCAGCTGGTTTCACTGATCTCCACTCTGTCTGCTGATGCCTGCTGTGACATGATGCAATAAAATGCAAAGAATTCACAGCGAAAGCTGCAGACTCAGAATTATCATCCACTCTTTGCAGCTTTGCATCAGACATGTCGTGATTTTCATAGCTTTACGTTTCATATGGCCTTACAGAAATACTGCAATATTTGTCTCACCCTCCAACAACTTTATTTCTCCTCCAGTTTAAAACTTCATCTTTTAAAATGACAGTTGAATGTTGCCCAATTCATCAAATTTTGACACAACTGTTTTATTCAATGATAGATTTCTTTTTTTTTTTTTTT
>NW_015156667.1:0-1484 GCF_000732505.1 Cyprinodon variegatus
AACAGTTTCTCCATGGCCCCCTCAGTCCACACTCTGACCTCCTTCGTGTTGGTTTTGCCCTGATTAGCTGGGACCTGTATACAGGAATTAGCATGACAGATAGATAATATGATGACCCTAGGTGGGGGTGGGGAGCTGCTCTGAATTAATCTTTGATGTTAGAGTAGGCTAAATCTAAAATGTTTTGACCCCGAGTTGCAAAGTTTACATTTTGGTAAAAATGAAGAACAGTCTTCAAGTTGGCCTGGTTAAAATCCCCAGCAATGTTGAAAATGCCCTCTGTGTGTGCAGATTGAAGCTCAGAGATAGCCTGGCATAGAATCTTCATGGCCTCTTTTGTATTAGCGCTGGAGCAGATTGAACAGTCTGCAGATTTAACAGTCTGCAGTTAAAATCAGAAACACCAAAACTGGATATCTGGAGAGGCGAAGCTGGTGACAGATCTAGCATTTTTTCACCATTTGTTGTTTGATGTTGACATAGACCCCACATCCTCTAGTCTTACCGCTGAGTTTGCTGTTTCTATCAGCGCGGTTTATGTCGTAGATTATCCATTTTTTTATCCAGTGAGTGGAATTTGGATAGCATGATTGATTGGATCATATAATTCTGACATCAGCCTTTCATCACCTAGCACACTGCTTTCTTTGGACTTTTCTGCAGCCTGGCCTGCCCCGTGTGTCCGCCGCTCTGTTTTCATTGGTCCATAGCACTCCGCAACTTCGCAGCTTTTTAAATGATCAAGATTGCTGTATTTAAGAGTCCAGAAAAAAACATTTTATGACCACAGCTCTAGCAGGCATGGGCATTCATGAATTTGGGATCGATGCGTGGTTTGTAGTGTTCTAGGCAGCATGTTTGGTGGAATTGTTGAAAGCTTTATCAGGCTGATGCCTACAGGCGCCTCCATGATGTTGGAGGTAACTCAGCCATTTGATTCCCTCGGGAACTGGAATTCCCCACCCCTGAAGTAGACGGTACTAAGTAGGGTTGGGCTCAAACGTAGCCTATATGGGGCCCCCAAATTCAACCTATGCACAAATAAACCCAGTGAGGTTCTTGGCAGGTTTTAGCTTGGCAGATGGTCTTGCTCATGGGTTTTTAATAAGTTTTAATTGGACAACACCTTTAGGACGCATATGGGTCTGAATTTTTTTGTGTATTTTTTAATATTGAACTGCCACTAGAGGAACCCTACCGTATTTTCACGACTATAAGGCGCATATAAACGTCTTTTTTTCCCCCTCAAAATGTGCGGCGCGCCCTATAGTGCGGTGCGCCCTATGGTGTTGTTACTGCGGACGTTGTTGAGACCACCATGAAAATGTTAAAGGGGGAAGTGTGGGTGTGGATTGTGTATAAAAGAACAGGTATGTGCTTTGTGTAGAACATTGTTGTCTTAAAGGAATAGTACACCCAAAACATGATTAGCCTTCATTTTCTACTCACCCCCATGCTGAACAACACTCTGGAGTACTTTTTTG
>NW_015156668.1:0-1484 GCF_000732505.1 Cyprinodon variegatus
AGCAGCACAGCTGATATTTCTCTCCAGGATGGTGTCACAGCCAAACAGGAACAGACGGGGCAAAGCTACTATGAGAAAAAGTAGAGAGACAATAACGTTTGGACTAACAGATTCTGCAGATTGGGAGAATATAGACAGAATGAAGCAGAATGATGAAATGGAGGTCCCTATCTCCTCCATAAGTCTAAGCCTATAGCAGCATAACTATAGAGATAGCTCAGGATAACCTGAGCCACTCTAACTATAAGCTTTATCAAAAAGACAAGTTTTAAGCCTAGCCTTAAAAGTAGACAGGGTGCCTGCCTCACGGACCAAAACTGGTAGTTGGTTCCACAGGAGAGGAGCCTGATAACTAAAAGATCTGCCTCCCATTCTGTTTTTAGAAATTCTAGGAACCAGTAGTAAACCTGCAGATTGAGAGCAAAGTGTTCTGTTTGGAACATAAGGAACAATCAGATCTCTGATATAAGATGGAGCTTGGCCATTTAAGGCTTTATATGTGAGAAGAAGGATTTTAAATTCTACCCTGGATTTAACAGGAAACCAATGAAGAGAAGACAGAATAAGAGAGATATGATCTCTCTTTTTAATTTTCATCAGAACTCTGGCTGCAGCATTTTGGATCAGCTGAAGGATTTTAACTACAGATTGTGGACTTATTGATAGTAAAGAAGTACAATAGTCCAGGCTGGAAGTAACAAATGCATGGATTTCTAATTTGGATATACAGTTATAATATTCATTGAATGAGAGCGGTGTCCTTCAGTTAAGAGCGAAGTGAAATATTTTGATAACACTGGAGCCATGGATGTCTAATCATCTGCAAACATGTATGATATAAAATATGATGATGTGGCAGACTGGAGCTGCATAAAATGCCTTTTTAACTAACCACTTTCTATGAGGTGAGCCGGGGGGTGAGCAGCTGCCTTCTGTATATTCTAAGCAATTTCTCTGATCTGAGTAAGATTACAATTTCTATCAAAATCTGTTTCATGTCTCCTGGTTATTTAATACATTTAAGTTATGAAATGTTATTTAAAGACTTTGTCCCGAGTGATCTCTTTTTTTTAAGGAAAAAAGAAGCGGAAAGATAGAGTATCAGGGTGCATACACAGAGCCTATCTTTAACAAAATTTAATACAGTATAACAGTATATATATATATATATATATATATATATATATATATATATATATATATATATATATATAAAACTGTGCTGTGGCCACAAGGTGTCCCATCCAACTGAAGAGTCATGTGTGCAGTTCAGCTGCTGCTTGTGCAGTGATGTGCTAATGTATACAGATTATTTGCTTAGGCTCTATCCTCTATTTGGAGTCAACAATAACACACTTGTTATGTATTTGATAAAAAAAACAACAACAACAACCTTAATCTACTATCAGAATGATCAGAATGTATATTAGATAAATATTTATTGTTGCTGGAAATTAACTGTTGCATTTACACTTGTCACTGCT
>NW_015156669.1:0-1484 GCF_000732505.1 Cyprinodon variegatus
AAACAGTTCTATATAGATAATTGGCAAAGGCTTTCAGACAGACAAGCATTCGCCTTGTTTATAAATACCTGCATCTCCTGTATGTTTAGAGGAGAGATGGAGTTAGATCAAATATATAAGGAGACTTCTTTATCCACTATGGATTTCAGGCTATTCCACATAGAGCTGTTGGCATGCTAACAACTTTATGAAACAGACATTTGTAAGAACTTCTTGCAAAACAACTTCTTTCAGATATTTTATTTTGTGTGTGCAGCAAAATGCAGCATCAATTAACACTAGTATTTAAACATGTGTCGTAGAAAGCAAAAGGTGCTGTCCAGTTGTACTTTTTATATCTTGCTGCCTTTAAAGGATTGAATAATATCCTATAAACCTATGTATATTCACAGAAAGTTATATTCATAACAACTATGTAGTTTTCTTATTTACTCACAGACATGGTTGGCTAACTTTTAACTGTCATGACCAGCTTAACTGAGCATCTCATCTGGCCGAAAATGCAAGCCTTTATGCTTACTTTCAATTGGCAGTTCATAGTTTAACTAAAGAACAGATGAAGACAACTAATGTGTTGTTTAATAATCCACTATTGGAATTCTGGAAACAAAATTACGTCAAAGAGATGTCCCACACCAGTCTAAAGTATAACTTGTACAAACCTTAATAGGCAGGCTGAAATAAATAGCTCTAAATTCCAAATTGTCTGGCGGTATCAGTAAACACTAAAACTAATAATAAGGGACTTCTCCAGTTTGCATTCCTCAGTTTCTGCCTGGACCTGCTCTTTTCTGGATTATACATTTGCCATTTGTGTTTGATGACACTGCCAACAAAGCAAAAAAAAACAAAACAAAAAACAACAACAACAAAAAAAAACAGCATGCAATCTCAGTTCTTTTTTCTTTTCTTTTTTCTTTTTAAAGCTTCTTAAAGCTCCTTAGCATGCTTTTGTTACCCTTGCTATTTCCATGGACTGGTCATTTACCCTATCCAGAGTATTTAAAAGAGGGAAAGCTGATATTTGTCCTGATGGTGAAATACTGTGATGTAACTTACAATTGTTTATTGTAACTTATAATTATGCACATCAGTATACTAACAATAAAGATAAGTACAAAATTCATGCTCTTTTCAGAACTACAGTTTGTACATTTTGTGTTATATATGGGGTAAAATGATAAAAATAAAATAATGTATTTTCAAGTAATATATGTAGGAGTCTTTAGTGAAATCATAGATAAATAACTATTTCAATAAAAACTTATTAAATGATCAATTTATGTAGGTATTATGTAAGCAAGTAATTTTAAATATCAATTTAATGCAGAATGATTACAGATGAAGGTAGGTAAGTAATGACAAAGGAAAAGATGTTTACCCAAGAACTCAAACCTGAAAGAATTTTATCCACTATACATTTTTTCTTGAATGCACGGAAGTTTAAATATATGCATCTATATGTTAGCAAAGACTGTAGGAAA
>NW_015156670.1:0-1483 GCF_000732505.1 Cyprinodon variegatus
TTAATATTCAATACAGTAGCTATAGCGTGAGGCGCTGAGATGATTAGACTTACACTTCAAAAGATTTATTTTGTCATTTTGTATATACGAGTGTAAACAAAAAAAAATTTGTTTAAAACTGCTCTAGACAATTTCATTTTTTTAATGTGCAGCCATGAAAACAGTAATAAATACATAATAAAAGTCCAGGTGAGGGTGTCTGTGATGAATTTGGTGCTGCTGACCACCTCTACAGCTGAGCTGTTGATGAGCAGTGGAGCGTGGTTAGGCCGGTTCTTCCTGAAGTCCACCATGATCTCCTTCTCCACCTTCAGGATCAGGATGTTATCTTTGCACCACCAGCTCCTCCACCTCCTCTCTGTAGTCCAGGTCGTTGTTGTCTCTGATGAGGTCCACCACCATGGTGTCGTCTGCAAACTTAACCATGTGATTGGTGGTGAACCTGGGGACGCAGTCGTGTGTCATCAGGGTGAACAGCAGGGGGCTCAGGACGCAGCCCTGAGGGGAGCCTGTGCTTAGACTGATGACATCAGAGGTCTTCTGTCCGACCTAGACTGAGGTCTGTTGGTGAGGAAGTCTAGCAGCCAATGGCAGAGGGGTGTATTGAATCCCAGCTGTTCCAGTTTGCCCATCAGATGCTGTGGGATGATGGTGTTGAAAGCTGAACTGAAGTCCAGGAACAGCATCCGCACCTGGGTGTTCTTCTCCTCCAGGTGTGCCAGGCACAGGTGAAGAGCAGAGGGGGTGGCGTCCTCAGTGGAGCGGTTTTGTCGGTAGGAGAACTAGAACGGGTCGAATGTTTGTGGCAGACTGGAGACGATGTGTTCTTTAACCAGCCTTTGGAAGCACTTCATCATGATGGGAGTCAGTGCAAGATACCAGTATTCATTGAGTGAGGTGACCTGAGACGTCTTTGGGACTCGAATGATGGAGGCAGACCTGAAGCATGCTGGCGCTATGGATCGGTCCAGCAAGGTGTTGTAGTCTGTGATCATCCGAATGCCGTGCCACATCCTCCTGGTGTTGCTGGCATCATGGAAGAAATCCTGGATCTTCTGGCTGTGGTTCTGCTTCGCTGATCTGATGGTTTAAGTTGGCACACGTTGCTCTCAGTGCCTCTTTATCACCAGACTTGAAAGCCGAGTTCGGTGCTTTTAGTGATTTCTGAACCTCTCCATTTATCCAGGGTGGTTGTTTGCTGGGATGGTGATGTTCTTTTTGATGCTGATATCCTCAATGCATTTGTTAATGGAGGCTGACACAGTCATGGCATACTCATCAATATTTAATAAGTTGTGATGTGTTGCTGCAGCCTTGAAGATGTTCCAGTCAGAGCATTAAAAACAGTCTTGGAGTGTCTCCATGGCGCCTCTAACAAAGCAACAATACAATTATTTCAAAATTAAAAATAGTGTCAACCTGGATGTGCAAAAAGCTTCTGCTAACAGGTGAGCTGAAGGAGGTCTGCTCCGGAAGATAATTC
>NW_015156671.1:0-1483 GCF_000732505.1 Cyprinodon variegatus
TTAATGCCTATAATTTGCTCATCTTTGAAAAGTACAAAAAGTTTATGACTCTGATGGAAGGCTTTTCATGAGAAAACTGAGTAAACCATTAACAAATGATCTCCTTTTAATCAGTGAATTCATTCAGGTTTATCCCCAACTTCTTTAATATTATTGCCAAGTGGCTGTAATTCATAACTCTAATTTGAGTAGAACTTCTCTTTTTGTTAAGTCTTTATCCTGGTTAATCTTTCAACTTGTTCTTATATAAAACCATACATGTAAGAAATTAGTTTGTTTAATGAACCTGTTAATGCAGTTTAGCAAAGCATTAATTAAAATGTAAACAGATGTTCACTTAGCAAAAAATCCACTTCACAGTCTGATGGTACAATTGCGAGTCATGTTGCTTTACAACAAGATGGTTCTTGATTTAAATCCCCAGTTAGTGTGTTCTGTTTTGCCTGCATTGTTTCTCTCCAGGTACTATAGCCTATAGTCAGACATTACAATTTCTAATAAGTCTTTCTAGATTTTGTCTGGGAGTAAATCTGTACATGTTAGCCCTGTGTGTCTCTGTGTTACTCTGGAATGGACTGGAGACCTGTCTAGGGTGGACCTCTGATGACGTGATACAGGCACCAGGATCTCGATGAGCCAACAAGAATTAGTGGGTTTAAACACTGGATAGATGGATGATTGGGGACATTTTATTTATGATTTAATTTTAAATGTCAGAGGTTAAACAGAGATCTTGCTGCTTAGAAAAACCACCCAGAGGCAAATTGCCCTCATTAAGTGTCTGTTATCTATGCTATTGCTATGTCTGTACCCAGAAAGAAGAATTAGTTGTAAATCTTTATTTTTCCTATTTAAAAACTTTTTTTTATTGTCGTTACATTTGTACAGAGCAACAAAATTCACTCTCTGCATTTCCCACAACCCTTAGGAGGCCTTCTTATCCAGCCTGGCTCTATAAGTTCTGAAACTCAAGAGAAATGTGTTGCAAAAAGTCTATTTTGCAGCAGTTTGCTTCTGAAAAGTCAACCCTTATCTTATCCTTGGTCATTCTGGAGATCTAGGCCTTTTGCCCGGATCTCCATTTTGGTGAACCCCCTACAACATGGTCCTGTGTGTAGCTTGTTTTTCACTATCCTCAACACAGAGGGGGGTGGCAAGTCACACCTCTGTGGGAGTTGCTGTGGAGGCAGTGGGCTCAAAAGGGGGTTGCAGATGTCTTACAGCTGTTTAATCACCAAAACTGTATTTTCTTCTCCGGTCATCATGTCAAGATGAAATATGGACACTGGTTCCTAAAATCCAAAAACCATGATCATGGCATATGGCACAGCAACTCTTTACCTGCTCAGTTGATGTCTGTCACCACTGACTTTTTCTTTATGCCATCTTTACTCTCACCAACCTTTTAACACGCCAATGGAACTTGAAAGCATTAGAAAAGGGCAGACCTATTTAGTTGTCTAAAGGCAGCATAACTGGAGCC
>NW_015156672.1:0-1483 GCF_000732505.1 Cyprinodon variegatus
CTGGCTAACCAAACTCTCATCTCTCCAGATATAAGAGTAACCAGTCCCGCCTGCACCAGAACCAGTTCCTGATTAACTCTGTGTGTGTTCCCAAATAAACATTGTTAAACTTTTCTCTGTCTCCGTTAGTGTTCTGCATGTGGGTTTCGTTCATTAAACCAATCATGACAAATATGCCTTATGATAAGACACGTTAAACCAGTTAATTGACATAAGAACCAATCCCAGATAGAATGGATAGCGCTACGCTGCTGTACTAATGTCTCTCTACCTATGCTAATAGTTCTGTATGCTTGACCTGCAACAACTTTTGCAGGAAAATAATAATCTGTGACATTAAGGGCTCAGCTGGTGGGGAGGAAGAGGTGAGAGCAAGAGCCATTGCTGACATCCCCCCCTGAGCGACGTCGGCTCTCAGCAGTTAGTAATGTATAGTGAAGCTGTGAGATAAGAAAGGTAAAGCGTCACCTCCCATCACGATCAGAGGACCTCGGGCCTGGGGGCCCATTTGCTGTTACCAAAGAGTGTTTGCAGCTTGACGCAAAGGTGTCGGTCCGTCACAGAGAGCAAAGCAACACAACCCCGGAGGACTTGGTAAAAAAAGAGTGACGAGTGTAGATATACAGGCTTCACCTTAATGAAACGCTGGCAATGCTAAAGGCTCACATCATCTAAATGACAACAGACACGATCCCTCAGTTACCTCCTGTCCTTCCCAGCTGGTAAGTTAGCTTTTCTCTTAGTTCCAAGGTTTTGGAGAAGTTGGTATCTCTGTGTTTTAAATTTAAGGAGATTCTTCTTTTAAACATTTTCTCTAAACTCTTTGCAGCACTGAGCACAGAGGGAATGAAGGAAAAAATGAATAAATGTGTTTAATCTAAAGCTGTAAGTCAGTATATTTTAGGTCAGCCAAGTTATAAATGGAAAAGTCATAAATGCTTTTTTCTGTCATAAAACTTTTTAGTAATGAAAACTGTCTTAGAAGAAGAGAAAACAATCCAATGAATGTAAATACAAACCGTCATTTTCTATGAATTTCTGTCAAGACTTGTATGATTTCTCTTGATTTGTCCATTCGATGTGTGATCACTGGAATGTTATTAAGATTACAGAGAAATATGAATATAATAAAAAACCCAAATCACAAATACATGTTAATTAATATGCAAAATGACTGGAGCTAAAAGGACATCATCTTAGGTTGTTTGAGTAGGAAGTAGGCTGCAATTCAGAAAGTTACATAAAAAAATCTTTGAAATGTAAAATGATTGCATCTTTTATGTAACATCGCTGTAGAATTGGATGCAGTATTTCTGACCCCTCCTCTATCAGGGAAGATCAGTCTGAGATTGCCTCCATCCTGTAGCTCCTATGCATCCCTGCTCCAACACACCTTAAAGGAATAGTACACCCAAAACATGATTAGCCTTCATTTTCTACTCACCCCCATGCTGAACAACACTCTGGAGTACTTTTTTGATAT
>NW_015156673.1:0-1483 GCF_000732505.1 Cyprinodon variegatus
CTGACTTTTTTTCTCAGAATTTTGACTTTAATCTCAGAATTCTGACTTTATTCTCAGAATTCTGACTTTAATCTCAGAATTTTGACTTTAATCTTAGAATTCTGACTTTTTTTTCTCAGAATTTTGACTTTAATCTCAGAATTCTGACTTTAATCTCAGAATTCTGACAGATAAAAAACATGTTAGCATCAAGCCATAGCCATGTCTGTTTTAGAGACTAGCTCTCCTGTTTTAATGACCCTCTGCTCCTCTATAAATGAGGGGACCCCTCGGGCACGTAAAAAGTTTCCTAATTCCGTCATTTTCCACCAATGTGTCACTGGCCCTCTCAAACAACTCACATCTTTGTCAGTGAAGCTGAGTGCTCCCACATCTCTTCCTTCATGATGCCCATCTACATTAAAATCCAAAATTCTGAGATTAAAGACAGAATTCTGAGAAAAAAGTCAGAATTCTGAGATTAAAGTCAGAATTCTGACTTTTTTCCCATACCATACTGATATGAAGTTAAAAAATCTGTTAACTTTTTTTTTTTTCAGTAGCCCTAATCCTCTTCCGTAGACATGTTATACATCCTTAGAAAGATTAGATTCTCTGCAATTCAATCGCCAAGTTAATTTTATGGATAGCATGATCACCAAAGCACAATTAATAAAGATATAGCAGCACGTTAAATCTGAATTTTTTAAATAAAGCTCTGGCTTCCTACCTTTGAAGCGTTCCTGAGGTCATATTATAAATGCAATCTTCAATTTTCATTTATCCATAAGGGTCCACAGATGAAAAGTAATCCAGCATATTTTTATAATGAAGACGTTCCATGATGAGAAAATTGCTGCATGAAACCCGTTTTGTCGTTACACAAGTCTCAGTTGTAACAATAAACATTCAGTAACTCAAATTAATGTTAACAATGGAAATCAGGTGAAGGTTGCACCAACGCATGTGTTTCATGACATTTAAAGGAATGTGTAGCAGGCTTGTTAAATGCATTAAAGGTATTTTGGAGGATTTATTTACCTGCCCTCTCCACTTAAAAAAATGCACGCGCAAGGGCATGCACAAGCCCATTTCTCCTCGCATTCTCCTCCCATTTCTGCCCTGTTTAAAACGTGCTGTTCTAATAGCTTACTGTGTCCAAATACAGCGGGGACTATAGGGTGGACTTTAGCAAACTCAGTTAACTGACCGCTCAGACAGATGATCACTGCTTTTTGCTCCCTGTTGCACACGTAACTCCTCCTCCACTGCGCGGTGCCTGTGCCATATTTGTTATTGGTCACGACAGCAGGCCGCCATGACAGCAACTCCCATAGTGCTTTGAGACAAGATCTCCCCAAAATGTGTTCCTTCTTGCAAATTTAGAACAAAGTTCACTCCCTAATCTTTTTTTTTTAAGATTCTAAGTCATTATTTTTGTTCAAATACATCTTTCAGCTTAGATATGTTTTTGAACAAACTTTATGGCCCCATTGTAGCCCAA
>NW_015156674.1:0-1483 GCF_000732505.1 Cyprinodon variegatus
TTAAATCAAACTTGATGTCTCAAAATCCAAAAAGAATGATTTACATAAACAAATCAATAATTTTATCTAGTTTAGAGTGAAAAGCATTAGTTTAAAAGAACAGTTACATGTTACACTTTTTTCAGTGTAACTGACATTAAGGAAATCAAACATTGTTATAGTAATGAATGCCCATGCAACAGATTCTGCTCAAGTCCCCCCCTCCCCCATAAAGATGCTTTTAATCTTAATCATTTCCCTGCAACATGGGTTGCAGGAGATCCTTGCAGATTGTGCGCAGCTCTGTGATCTCAAGGTAACCGGTTAATGTTTGGTTTTTGGTCCCTGAGCTGTGAGAACTGCTCAGCTTAGACTTACACAAACCACTTTACTAAAGAGTTGACCTTAAAGATAACCTATTATGTTGACTTGTCATTCGATGCTGCCAAAATACGCGCTGCATGACACAGAAACGTCAACGGGGGACATCACATGCTCGGATGTGACCGGTTTTAGTTGGTGATATCGAATGTCTTTCCCAAGACCCTTCCAAGAGACCTCTGCAGGGTCCTTGTTATATGAACATTGGTTTGATCAGCTGCTCTTTGTAGCACACCTTGTTCTTCTTTAATTGTTTTTATCTGTTTTTAGTGTTGTTTTAAAGCTCTAAACTGACTATTTAGATAGATATGGCCTACAGTTCTGTGATTTTTTTAGTACATTTAAATAAATAAATTAGGAGGTAATTTTTCCAGTTCATTTCATAGAAAATATTTAAATCTTTACTAGATTTAGTGCTATTACTTAATGAAGTAATCCAGGTAGATATTAAAAAAGGGCTGGGGAAAAAATTCTTAGGAATCTTTCCATTTTGTTGCATTTAAAAACTTATTGGGATTAAATGTATCGGAGCAACAATACAACTTAAAATTTTTAAGTTGCAAAAGATGAATCTGAAAGCCATAATGTACATTTATTTTCATTCAGCACTCATTTCACTGTTCCAGCTGCATAGCCTTTATGGTTGGTTCCTTCCAGGTTCACATATCTTCATTGAAAAGTAGCTCCAGCTGAGTCAGACTGAGAATAAAATGTCTTCTAATGTTGGTTTTCAAGTCTTGCAAATTGTAAGCTGTATTTAGGTCTGGACTTTGTCTAAACCATTTTAAAATATGAATGTGATTAGATGTAACCCATTCCAATGTGAATCCACCCTGGTCTCATCGCCATCCAGTTAACAGGTTTTCCTGCTGGATTTTCATTAACATTAACATTAAGGTTGATCATTTATTGTGATAGAGAACTAACAGAGATGTCTTGAACAGGTTCAAGTTCTGACCTGTTTCTACCAGAGATGTTAATGAAAAACTAAAGTCTTAAGTTTCTCTCAACTATCAATGGGTCAGTGCTAATTTCTATCTATCTATCTATCTATCTATCTATCTATCTATCTATCTATCTATCTATCTATCTATCTATCTATCTATCTATCTATCTATCTATC
>NW_015156675.1:0-1482 GCF_000732505.1 Cyprinodon variegatus
GTCACCAATTTAGTGCTACTTGGTCCCAATGGAATTTCCCATTGGGAACCTGCTAGCACTAAGTTGCTAATTGGTTAGCAAGATGCTTCCGAGACACCGGCCACAACCAAACTTGCTTGAGAACCTTCCTCAATCTCCCCCCTACTTGATAATCGACCAATGACATTCACTTTATTCACTCGTGTAAAGTTGAGGACCACTCGGGAGAATTTGGAAATGCAACGGTTGGAACAGCCGCTTCCCTACGACTTTAAAGCATAACTGCGCCAAATAAAGGCCCATAGTGCTGCAAAATCAATAAGAAAAGAATATTTTAGCAAATTTTAGGAACTTTGTGTTTTGTTAAGAGTTCTGTAAAAGCAAATGAGAAGTTTCCCCGTCAGCTTGAGGAGCGCAGTGCACAGCAGGAACTGTTACTCACCCCAAGTTTGGAGAATCCGATGACTGTTCCTTAAATCTGCTGACATAGAAACCAGAAATCAGAATAAGTAAAAATGTGAAGAGGTACAGCTTTACAGTCTATTTTTCCAAAGATTAAAGATAAGGATCAGGTAGATCAGAAAGGACAGAAGGAAAATTTTCAGTGGGACACGGACCGCTAATGTAGAAATATTTGGGAAACATCCTCGTTGATTCTGGTCCTAAATTTCCTAAAATTTAACCATTTCTGGTTTTCTTCTAAATAAATATAATCAAGATTTGTTTATTTATAGTTTTTAACCTAAATGTGTGCCATATGTACTGTGATATACGCCTGCCCCCATGTACCACAGTACATGACCAGATGGTTTTGTTTTATATGTTGCTTGTTTTGTTTTTTGGATCATTAGAAAAATCTAAAGAAAAAAAAACTAAACAAAGAACATCAGGAAGGGATGGAAGTGTGTGTGTGATATACATAAACAGCGTATATAACCATTAACGATTTTGCTAATGGTTAGGTTTAGGGCTAAGGTGTCAATTAGGTTAGAATGAGGTATGCATTGGTAATTATTAGTTTTAGGGTTAGGGCATAGAAAGGGTTGACATGTTTTTTCTACTATATATAATACATATAGTAGAAAAAACTTGTGTGTATATGTGTTTTAGCATATGTATTCATGATACCAAGTTAAAATTAGACACCTGTCCTCTTTCTTAATTGATTTGTCGGGGATCAATCTCAGATGCAAAGTTTGGGCCCCCAGGAATCTTGCATTTCAAAACATGCTCCAAAAGTCTGTGAATAGGTGTTTGGGGGAAAAGATTTTGTGATATATTGTGACGTTCGGCTGCCTTATATATCGAACATCAGTTCTTACTATCAATAAAAAAAAAAAATTTTAAAAAACATGTTTACCTAAAACAATGAAGGAAAATGGGATACCTCTACACCGCAGCTGGGGCAAATAGCGTCGTGGAGCCCATTCTTAAAAATGTCTTTCTTGGCTGAAGGACATGGTGTTTTTCCTTAAACTTAAGAAAATTAAATATACAAAAAGA
>NW_015156676.1:0-1482 GCF_000732505.1 Cyprinodon variegatus
GAAACTGCCCAGAACTGAAAATATATATACATTTTCCCAAAGATTCCTCGGAGGAGAGCCGCGCCGGGGCCTACACAGCTCGTACTCCTGTGCGTGTGAGCGGCTGAGATGATAAAAAAAAGTTGGTTGCGTTATCAGACTTCGTTTTGGTGACGGCGTGCCTGGGTCCGCATTTGTGATTGGTTGGGAGGAAGCAGTGACTAGCATAAACCTACATGCTAGGCTACAATGAGAAGGAAGGAAAACTGCGTTGTTTTTTTTTTTATCGACTCTCCTTTTTTCTATTGCGCCACACGTCTATCGATCGATATATATCGTTATTGAATTATCACCCAGCCCTAATACAAGTACCACGGGGGGTAATGTTTGCTAACGAATCCCAGCCATTAGCATGGGAAGTCCAATGCTTACCCAGAGATCGTAGTCGCCCCAATCGTCCTGATCCACAAGTGATGAGGAAATTATGGGGAGAGATGAAGAGGAGGAGGAAATTTTTTTTGTTTCGTTTTTCTTCAAACTAAAAAAGACAATTTGATTGAGCGGCAAGGTGATTAAACCTGTAAGTTGCATTTTGTTATGAATAATTATCACCATGGTAAATGTTTACAATGCACTACATTTGCTTTATGAAAGAAAATGACAGAATTTAGTTGGCCTTCATTGTGCGGAATTCCCCTTGAGATACATGATTCCTGTAGCCTACTTCCACTTAGCCTAAAACAAATAAAATGTCGCTCTGATAGCAGAACAGTTTTTGTCCCATTTTTTTAATACTTTCTTTTGAAAGTTGGTTTGGCAAACATTCCATTCTGTGTAGGCTTTTTTTTTTTCATATTGCCGTGCAGAAAAATTGCTTGGAAGCTGCTGGAAGATGTCTGAATTACCGGTATTTGTTGATAATGTTATGTATAACGTTATGGTAACTGTACTTTTTCAATAAATGAACCTAGTATTTTATAAATTCAAATAGACACAAAATCTCGTTTTTATTCATTCCCCTGGTCGTCTGTTTTGCTCAAATAGAAATAGAGGCCTGCCTCCAAATCTGGCCTCCTTCCAATAATGGCCTGGACCAAGATGTACCTAAAATAAAGGCCCTGTCCTATATTAGAGGATTCACGGTAGTTAAATTAGAATTCCAGATGTCTAAATTTTAATAATGCCTATCTAAAAAGTAGTTTTAGATACTTGCAAAAAAATTGGTGGGGCTCCGTTTTTAACATAAAATAGGCAGACTGCTGATTGCTGACAAAAATGTTGTTTAGGATATCTATATGTACAGTTCTGCCTGGTAGGAGTGTAGTTTTGACCAGGAAGAATCTTATTTTAGAGGTCAATATATGGAACAATAGAGAGGACCGCACTCCTAATAAATGTCAAAACGGCCTGCCATATAGGTGAACCAGAAGTAAGGAGAGATGCCTCCACCTCACTCTGATCAATTCCAGCTGCTCAGGCTTGAGGGAAGGCTGCTGGATCAAT
>NW_015156677.1:0-1482 GCF_000732505.1 Cyprinodon variegatus
GCAAACATAAACACACGCTGGCCAGAGGTGTTGCTTGTGAAACCAACTGGCCTTTACTGCGACGCTCACGATGTGACAAAACCCTGTAGATGCCAGTGGAAAACAGTTACTCACAGATGCAGGCAGAGTTTCACCTCTGCCCTGCTGCCAATCCAACGCCTTGTTTTCCACTGCACCCTGTTCCTGCTGCAGAGATGATCCACGTTGTGCCAATCAGTATGCTTATACCTGGCGGTTGCTTAGCCTTTCCTCCCACCAAACCTGGCTGTTATGGTCTGTTTCTTCCTCTCCTGTAGTGAGTTCTTCACCCTTTAAGTGTTCTGCCTGCTTCCTTGGTAAGGTCTGTGAAACAGCTGCTAGGCTGCTTCCAGGCACACCCACAGCTCCACAGGTGCCCATCATCAGGTAATTTGTCCTCTCAGAGTCCACAGTGGATCAAAACAACACAACAATAAAAGCATGCAATAAAACAAGAGAAATCATACACACTTTCACATAATCACACTATCAAAATAAAACTAATTTCCACTGTGTGACACATCCATCTGCTCTCTGGCAAACTTCAGGCGGGTCTGGACATGTACTGGCTAGAGCAGGGGGACACGTCCAGTACTGCAGGATGTGAGTCCCTCTCTGTGTAGGATGTTACTTGTGGTAGCCTTTGTTACTTTGTTGCCAGCTCCCTGCAGGTCCTTCATCAGGTCCCTCTGTGTAGTTCTTGTATTGTTGCTCACCGTCGTTGATCATTTTGACCCCACAGGATAAGATCTTATGTGAAGCCTCAAATTGAGGGAGATTATCACTGGTCTTGTATGTCTTCCATTTTCTTACAATTGTTCCCACAGTTGATTTTTTCACACCAAACTGCTTGCCTTTTACAGATTCATTCTTCCCACCCTGGTGCAGGTCTACAATTTTCTTCCTGGTGTTCTTCGACAACTCTTTGGTCTTCACCATGGTTGAATTTGCAATGTGTCTGCTTGAGGCTGTGGACAGGTGTCTTTTATGCAGATAACGGGTTCAAATAGGTGCCAATATTACAGGTAACGAGTGATAGACAGAAGATCTTCTTAAAGAAGCTACAAGTGTGCGAGAGCCAGAAATCTTGCTGGTTTGTGGGTGACCAAATACTTATTTTCCACCGTAATTTACAAACAAAGTCTTTAAAAATGGGATTTCCTTGACTTTTTTTTCTCGTTTTGTCTCTCATAGTTGAAGTGTACCTATGATGAAAATTACAGACCTATCTCATTATTGTAAGTAGAGAACTTGAACAATCAGTGGCTGACTAAACACTTTTGTCCCTATAATTTCTTATGAATAACAAGAGTTATCCCAAACTAGTCTGAAAGTAGAAACAGTCCAAGATCAAAGCAAAAATCACCCCCACTGTCAGACGAATTCAAGAAGACAGAACAGATGTTGTGAGGAAGATGATGTCTATTATCTCTCTGAAATTGAGCTTAAAGCTGGAAAAACAGA
>NW_015156678.1:0-1482 GCF_000732505.1 Cyprinodon variegatus
TTGAAATATCAAAAAAGTACTCCAGAGTGTTGTTCAGCATGGGGGTGAGTAGAAAATGAAGGCTAATCATGTTTTGGGTGTACTATTCCTTTAAGTGTCACTCAAAAGAACTAAAACAGCAATAAGGACCACCAAACCACCACCTAATTCAAACTATTTCACAGTTTTGCTTAAGTCATTCATGTTTAATCATTTCACAAGTGTTTTGTGAGAGTATTTTGTTTTTGTTTTTTCACTCGGATGATTGAATCATGAGAATCTCACACTGACTGTCAGTTCAGCTCTAAACTGCAGCTTCTCCTAACCAACCCATCCATGTGAAAAGCCTACTAGCATTCTTCATGTTTTACTATGAGTCACTACCACATACAGTACATCTGTTAGTTTAGACATTTAAAAATAAAACATGCAATAAAAAAAGAAGCAACAGGATCTGAAGTTTTTTTATTTCACATTAAAGGTGGATTTATTCAGACGCCGTGCTGTAACCTTTAAGGTTCCCAGACAGACGGGATGATGAGGAGGATGTTCAGTGACGAGCATCAGAGCGAGATGACCAACACCAGAAGCATAAAATGAGTAAATTGAATAACAATCATAAGCTCACTTTGTATTGTAGGTATTTAGTAGGAAGTTTACACAATGCAGGGACTAGAAATAGATTTTGGGGGGTTTATTTTCTGTCCATGTATCTTATTTCTACCTGTTGATCAATATGAACCGTAGAAGTATTAAGTGAGTTTATATTCCAAAAAGATTCTGCTACAAGTTAGGGCAAAACTGAATGAAGCAGCTACTTGACATTACGACATACCTGAGATTTGATCATTGCCTCATAAAGCTGAGTATTAAAAAAACAGAAGACTATTTCCTCATTCCTGTTCTTCAGTTTCTGTAAATATGAATAAATATACCTGTCCAGAGAAAAACACATCTGGAAACACAATAAGAGAAGCAATAGTCTGAACAAGTGTGTGACTAATGCTCTCTGGAGATGACATCAGTGCTCTGACTCAGATGCTCACACTGAAAGACAAGAGCAACTGAAATTTGGCTTCTCTCCCATCTAATGAGCTCAGAAGCAAACCAGCTCTAAACATTTTCTGCTGCGCTATAACAGATAAGGCTCAAACTGGACTTTAGTCACCGATGAAATCAATCCCCTACATTTGGGGACGGATGCAGAGAGACGACCGTCTATCGTCCTCAGAGATCGGGCTCTTTTTGATGCTCTATTTGGCACCAAGCCACTACTCAGCTGTGAGCAGCGGATAATTAGTTTGGACCTGATAATCAATCTTCATGCAGTGAAGCTTAAAAGAAATCACTGTCAAATAGTTTTTTTTTAGCATACCAGCTGCCATATGATAAAAAGACTGACTGAGGATAGTGATTAGTATTAAAATGAACTTTTGTTCCTGATTTCAAACATCATGGGTTCCTGTTCACTAGATAAGGGTAGAATGTAGCAGATCAGCTGCT
>NW_015156679.1:0-1481 GCF_000732505.1 Cyprinodon variegatus
TTTCCCAACAAATTAAAATAAAAATAAAAAATAAGAAAATTAATAACATATTTTAAAATAAATATTTGTTAAGATTCTTTACTATTGCAGCTGTAAGACTTTGCCTTCCAATTCAATGGTTGTTGGTTCAAGTCTGTCACAGGTGTTGTGGGGACTGTTGGCCTATAATAATAATAATAATAATTATAATACATTTTATTCAAGGTCACTGTACAAAGGATAAAAACACAATGGCAGAAACAAAGTCAAAACAGAATAAAAACCATAAAAAAATATAAATTATATTAGGGAAATTAATATTAAAAAGAGTGGGCAATTTTAAACAGATGAGTTTTGAGTTGGGATTTAAAATGGAGAAGTGAGTCTGTGTGGTTAGAGCAGTGCGCTGTGCTCTGGGAAGGTTGCAAGTACCCGATTTGATCCACACAGCCTGCATGCTGGGTCCCTGAGCAAGACCCTTAATCCCACACTGCTCCTCAGGCGCCGCACAATGGCAGCCCACTGCTAACCAAGGGGATGGGTCAAAGGCAGAGGTGAATTTCCCAATTGTGGAACAATAAAGGGAATTAAATTACATTTAAATATTCGTGAACTAACTAGGTGTATTTCTAGGGGTCATCGGTGTATATTGCTGTTTTTTTAGGGTCACAGGTAAAATCATTTTGGGAACCTCTTTTCTAATAAACCTCAAGAGTAACAATTCACAAACATCCAATACACATCCAGGTGGAGTCACAATAAGGAAGTAAAAAATAATAAATATGTATCTGCTTCCTGGTATGGAAGAGGGTTAGGGGCACTGAAAAAAAAAAAAAAAAGTTAAGTGATTTTTTTTAAATATCATTTCAGTTTAATATGGGGAAAAAAGTCACAATTCTGACTTTAATCTCAAAATTCTGACTTTTTTCTCAGAATTCTGACTTTAATCTCAGAATTTTGGATCTTAATGTAGATGGGCACCGTGAAGGCAGAGATGTGGAAGCCCTCAGCTTCACTGACAAAGATGTGAGTTGTTTCGGGGGGCCAGTAACATATTGGTGCAAAACAACGGAATTAGGCGACTTTTTACGTGCCTGTGGGGTCCCCTGGGCACGTAATGGAGGAGCTTAATGGAAGAGCAGAAGGTGATTAAAACCAGAGAGCTACTCTCTAAAACAGACGTGGCTACGGCTTGATGCTAACTTGTTTGTTAGCTGTAAGACTTCAGTCAGAGTTCTGAGAAAAAAGTCAGAATTCTGAGGAAAAAAGTCAGAATTATTAGATTAAAATCAGAATTCTGAGGAAAAAAGTCTGAATTCTAAGATTAAAGACATCAATCTGTAGAAAAAAAGTCAGAATTCTGTAAAAAAAAAAAAAGTCTGAATTTTGAGATTAAAGACAGAATTCTTAGATTAAAGTCAGAATTCCGAGGGGAAAAATTCAGAATCGGTCTCCGCCAGTCACGTGACTTTTGTTGCTAAGACGCCATTTTAGGTGGAAAA
>NW_015156680.1:0-1481 GCF_000732505.1 Cyprinodon variegatus
AACACACTCCTAAACCTTGTGGACAGCCTTCCCAGAAGAGTTGAAGCTGTTCTAGCTGCAAAGGGTGGACCGACGTCATATTGAACCCTATGGATTAGGAACGGGATGTCACTTAAGCTCATATGTGAGTCAAGGCAGGTGAGCAAATACTTTTGGCAATATAGTGTATATATATATGCGCTGATTTCAAAACAGCTCGGTGGATGGATGAGAAGTCACTGAGCTGGAAATTGCTAGTTCAGCAACGGGTTAATATGCAAAGAACTGCAACCAGACCATATTGATCAGCTGAAGCCATACCAGTCACATACATGTTTTAACAGTAATGTTCTATTTGTGATATTGTACGCTGAAAAACAGTAGTAAAAAGAGCAGGTAAATCTACATGTGATTCATCCTGTTACTTTTATGTTAAAGCTGTAATCTGTTATGTAAAAGGCAAAAAAGCAGTTGAAACAGCAGGTTAACCTACTGTTCAAATATTTATTAAATTTAGTGCACTTTACTTTAAAAATGCTTAGTTGTAAAAAAATAATACAACAAAGGCTAACCTCACATTGATTTAATCGAGTGTTGGATGAATGCATTTGAAATGACCTTTTTTCCACATATTTGTTTATGCCCATATTCATTATTGCTCTAAGTTCCCTTGAAAAATAAATTTAAAATCTAGGAGATTTATAGGTATTTATTTCACAGTCACAGAGGTAAATTTTTTAGCTAAAGATTAACTGGATCAATTTCAAGTCACTGAATCCCATCGGATCGTTTTAATCATGAATTGTGATATAAATTGAATTGTTGTAAAAATTTACTATTTCCCCCTATTGGAGCTTTATTGGGGGGAAATTACTTTATCCACTTAAGGAAGCAGCATTTTTCTTTAATGAAGTAGAAATGCACAGGAGGCACCATGGGTACTAACTACAGCACTTTGAGAGCCATCTGGTGGGTTATGTTGTTGCACAGTGCAGTTATACAACCCATTCAGAGTTGAGCAAACACAAAATGGACGCAAAAGTCACCATCAACTTAATGTGTTATGTTGATTCTATTTAGAATATATGCAAACATAGTTTGCAGTAGACTAAAAAAAGGCTTATATAGTATTTTCAAAAGTGAGTCTCTGCATGATGAAATATGGTGCTATTGTCATCTAAATAAAAAAATAAATGAATAACTTTCTTACCCCTTTATCCACAGAGGCTCTGATGTTCAGGGTTATACTCCCAGTTTCACCTTTTACCATGGGTGTCCTAAGCTGTAAAAATACAAGTGCATATTTAGCTGAACAGAAGGAAAAAAAAGAGGCAGTGCAAAAAACACTATTACATTTAGTATGTTTCCACCAGTGGCAATTTCTCATTGAATAGGATAGGGAGGCCAAACCTCCCCTGTAAATTCCTGCATTGTCGAACTTCATAAATATAGTCTTTAAACTTCATTACATATACACTACACTGGAAAAACAATCTAGAAAT
>NW_015156681.1:0-1481 GCF_000732505.1 Cyprinodon variegatus
TGTGTGTGTGTGTGTGTGTGTGTGTGTGTGTGTGTGTGTGTGTGTGTGTGATTTTTATTTTTTTAAAGGTGCTTTGTTCAAGATGTCAGTGGACAAGAATGTGCCCGTCTGTGGGTCTAATCCAACAGAGAAATTACTCACTCTGTTCAGGGAAACTGAACCTCTCAACGCGGTTAGTTAAAGAAGACGAAAAAAGAAAAGCAACAGTCGGTTTTCCAATCTGCAGAAAAGCTGTGATGGAATTTCCTGTGTGCAAATCTTCCCACAATGTGTTGACCTCATTATTTTCTAGGTTAAAGCAGGGTGAGAATATCTGCCACAGTAGCCTGTAGATAAGTGGGGAATATTTTTGGTCTCCTTTTTAGACAAAGTATTTTTCCTTATGTCTTTGGAGCTAAAGACTGGTTCCTATTTAACTTGTTGCTACTCATAGTTCTACAGTTTTCACTGATGTGTATTAATTTAAGAATAACTTAAACAATTTTAGATAAATATCTAAATTAAAGGTGATTGAATCAGACTACAAGCATCAAATGTTCCACTTTTTATTACAAGGTATGAAATTCTGAAAATTAACATCCTTTTCTATATGAAGTTAAATTAAGTTCATAACAAATATAGTCTTTACTTGAGCGTGACGGAGCAAAAATGTGTCATAACCTCAATTTTAAGGCCTAAGACGTAGATTAGTCCCTTCAAGCAACCTGGTTTTATTGTAAGCTTTGAAAGATGATCTAAAGGTACCGTAATCCTAGTGCCACTCGAAGGTCTTATTTGGCAAATGGCTTCTTTTTCACTTATCTCCGTACCTTTCTTTGAAGCTGACAATGAAAACCTAATGTGCAGAACATCTGTAAAGGAAAACTATAAAAATAGAGGATTCAAAAAAGCCTTTTTAAAATCTTGCTCAGAATATAAATGGTAGCATGTTTAATAAAGCTCATTTGGTCTATTTTTACCTCCAAGTGGTCACTCTCATCATGCCAACCACTTCTAGCATTCAACCTGCTAAAGTGAGTGGATCTTCATCAGTGCAGACTGATCATCTGCATATTGTAGCATGAGATCAATATGCTAATACTGTCAAATGTTATAGTTGTGGCATACTAGTATGATTCATGTAACAGCTTTGCTTATTTACAGCTTTCATTGTCCCTGTTAGTTGCCATGGTGATGCTGCAGAATGTTTCAAAATGTAAAAATTCTCAAATTAAGCTTTGCTTTGAACGGCTTAGCTTGTAATGAAATTGTAGATATTCAAGCAATATTTCTAGAGAAATTATAGTGGAGCATTAATTAACTCAAGTTATGTGTTTTTCCCCATTTAAAAACAAGTCAGTTATGCAGTAATGTAACATGGAATTATGAAAATTCAGATTTCTTCAATTAAATTATTTGTATTTATTTTTTTTTATTCAACTTAAGAACTGGGAGCTATGAGAGACTTGAGGTCTGGGAGATGTCAAAAATGGCTCTGAGCT
>NW_015156682.1:0-1481 GCF_000732505.1 Cyprinodon variegatus
TCACACCTAAGGGGACTTTAGAGAAGCCAATTAAACTATGGCAAACCATCATGAACAAAAATTACAACCATGAGACCATGTGAAGTTCATGGGATTATTTTGTAAGGGGTACGTCTGGACAGTTCAGCATTCCTAAAGAAGAGCCTAATCCTGATATCTCTCGCTTACGTGGATACAGGAGGGGTCACAATAAAGGGAGCTGTTTGTCTTCCATGTTGGAAGATAACACCAATAAATAATCCATCTTTACATATTTGCTGATAGTAGACTTTAGATGGCCTAATAAAGCAGATATAGGATCATTAAAGTGATCAATAAATGCCAGGTCCAGAATGGATTATTGCAGCACTGTTTAATCCATCTCTCCCAGTCATCTCTTTGTCTCCTCAGACTCGCTCAGGGACCAGCAGCTCGCCGTGACCTCACACTCCCAGATGGAAACCAATATCACACATTTTCTTTTCACTACATCCGCTAGTGTAGCCGTTTTACAATCCTTTTTGCCCCCTTTTATTTATCAGATATTGTTATTTGCGCCAGGCCCTTGGAGTCAGATGGTCAATGTTTAATCTCTCCATCGGGCCAACAAAGTACTCTAGTTTTGGGTGACCGCGGTTCTTCTGTGCCCAACCTGGACTCTGGACTCCTTTTATAATCAAAGCTCCATACTGTTCCATTAAGGCAGGCTATTAATAAATAAAAATAGGATGGTGCTATCTTGATACCTTGTTTTATCTAACCTGTATTTAACCTGTTTTTATGTTTTTGTTTTTTCTTGTTATGCACTGATCTTCTTGAGCACTTTGATCCCCATTACTGTGGTTGTGGAAAAGGTTAGACAAACAAATGACTGAACATGATTAAATACTGCAGACTAGTTCTGCTGATCTCACCAACTGACTCTCCTTTAAACTAGAGAATAAAAATGATCCTGGTTGACTGAAGCCTCATTTTGATTTATTTTCATGTTTCAGAAATTTACAGAGAAAAGATTGTATTTAAAATAGAAATTTCTGAATGAGCTGTATCTAAAAACATATTTTAAATATAAAATTTAGATTTTAAATATGGCTAGTTTTTAAATGTAGTTATTTAAATATATATTTATATATAGTACCGGTATATAACGAAATATGTATCGAAATATATAAATATGTATTAACATTTTATTACATTTTATAACAATTACATTCTTATAATATATATAAATAAATTTAGTCATTAAATATCAATATTTTAAATATCTATTTAAATAAAATGCTTGATTTGAGGTATTGAAATATATTTGTATTGATCTACCTTTATATAAGACTTTCATTTACACTCACCGGCCACTTTATTAGGTACCCCATGCTAGTAACGGGTTGGACCCCCTTTTGCCTTCAGAACTGCCTCAATTCTTGGTGGCATAGATTCAACAAGGTGCTGGAAGCATTCCTCAGGGAGTTTGGTCCATATTGACATGATGGCATCACACAGTT
>NW_015156683.1:0-1481 GCF_000732505.1 Cyprinodon variegatus
GGTTAAAGCTTGAGCAACATTTAAAGTACCTGAAACTTAACTTATTTTGGCATCACAACTCGCCCCATTAACAGTTTAAATAAAGTGTAAAAAAAATTCAATGTCACATATTCACACATACCCAAACGGACCAATTATACGGAGCCCCTAAAGGGACATGGAGGGAAAAAATTTACTTTTGCGAGATCCTGCAATAGTTTTGCGAGATCCCGCAAAACTTTTGCGAGATCGCGCAGAGAATAAACTTTTGCGAGATCCCGCAATACTTTTGGGAGATCTCGCAAAGAATAAACTTTTGCGAGATCCCGCAAAACTATTGCGGGATCTCACAAAAGTAATGCGAGATTTTGCAAAACTATTACAGGATCTCGACATGATTGTGCCTAATGCAAAGGAAAATCCCAGCAAACGCGCAATCACAATATTGATTGAAAATAAACGTTATTTTTATTTTTCAGCAAAATCGTCCAGCCCTAACTGTAACCATAGAAACGCTCAAAATAGTGGTTTCTGTACATATATATAATAAATAGGATAGGAATAATCACTTAAACTGATTAATGCATAGTTCTTCATTCAGATAAAATATCCAGAATATATTTTAATTCTCTATTTTTAATAAGGTAAATTTGACCCTCTCTTTGGCTGAGGTGTTGAATCATATTAAAAGGAAATAGAAAATTCTATTAAATCATAAGATATGAGTTTTATAATTGTTTATAGGGCCAAACTAATCTATTAATAATTTAGTAATCGATTAATTAGATGGAGTATACATCCCTTTTGCTGAAAAAGCAATTCACTTAGAGCAGTAATTAGGCAAAAATTGCATAAAGAAAAACATGGTAACATTTTGCATTTCAGATGAAAATCCTTATTTGTCTGTAAATATGCTCTCATAACACCATTAGGGGTATAGTTTCAGCTTTAACCGAGTTAAATTCTGTATAAAATCTTTAAGGAGCATTTTACCATTTTATTAATTACAGATCAATCCCAAAAATATGCAACATATTATTCAATTAGTGAAAAACTCTTAGTTGCAGCCCTTATTGTTTATTTCCAGATTCTTAATCGTCTAAGACATGCGGAATGTTTGTAAAATTTGAAAAACGGGAAACTGAGTCGACCCAGAATCCTTTAAACCCTGAACAGAATAGCTGTTAAAGTCGTCAAACCTCCAAGAAAAGACAAAACTGATTGGTGTGTCTACTATGGGAGAGGATTAGTCCCTCTGGAAGAATAAAAATTACAGAATTTTTTTTTTTTCATTTTAATTCTATTAAGGGTTTAAAATGAAATTTCTGAGAATTCTGATTTTTCTTCTGACTTTAATCTCACAAATGTTACTTTACTACTTCAATTCAGTTTATTTCTATAGCATCATTCCACAGCACGTCATCTCAAGGCACTTTCCAGTTCACCAGATTATCCAGTCAGATTGATTCAAAGTTTTCTATCTAAGGAGAAATGTGACTTTA
>NW_015156684.1:0-1480 GCF_000732505.1 Cyprinodon variegatus
ACGCTCTCACTCGCATTAAAAAAATCACCACCTCCTAGTTAGGAGCTTCATAGTCCCCCTCCTCACCCACACTCTTGACAACGTCAGCAACATCCTCCTCTCCCTCTTCGGTTCTTTCAAAGAACCTCTTTATTTTGTTAAGTTTTCTCCGTTCTTCCAGCAGCTCTTCTTTGCTTTTTCTTTTCTGCAATCCGCTTAAGTACCTCTTTTGGGTATCCATTGTCGCTAACACATTGTACATAACGGTTATGGTTTTAATCTATGCTCTGGGTTACCCATAATTCCAAGTCAGGTGCAGGTGTTTAGAGTTCATTTGTTGATTCAGATGATTGGTGCATAGCTCGCTTAGAGACCTTTTTCATGATATGCTGATTTTGTGAGATAGGAATTTTGGGTTTTCATGAACTGTATACCAAAATCATCCTGTCAGGACTCCTGTTTTTGTGTTTGTGTTTCTGTGTTTGTCTCCCTTCATCCACCAGTAGGCGCCTGGTTCTGGTCCGCCTCCTCACACACCTGCTGATGGTTTCCTCGTTAGGCGGAGTGTTCTTAGGCTGCTGACTACCACTACCTCGATGGCTGAGTGTTTGCCAGTTTTGGGTACTCTAGCCAAGCTGAGTTTTGCTGAGTTTTTGTCAACCTGAGTTTAACTTTGTTTTGTCGTTGCCTCTCGGCAGGAAGTCATCCTGCTAACCGGATCTCTCGGACCTCCTCTCCCTGGAAGGATAAACTGAGCTTCAAACTGAGCTGGGGTTCAAACAGGAGATTTGGATCCACTTTCCCCAAGAGATCGTTTGAACTTCGCACTGAGAAAGGGACTATTCTCCACTACGACCCGTTCAAGTACCACAGGAAATCTGAGTGGCAGTCAGTTTCTCCGTTCACCAACTGCATTCTGGGAAACCCTGTTCCGCCCTCCACCGAATCAGACAAACACTGGAACCACGGCACACAGACATGAGTCAAGGATTCCACAACTTCTCTGGAAACGTGAGTCGGCAACCAAATCCTCTTCTCCAAGTTCACAAGTCAAATTCCCCACTGAGCCTGAACTAACCGCTGTGTCTTTACAGTTCCGTTTGAGCAGTGTTCAGAGCAACACTTCTCTCTCTGTTTAACCTCTTTCATAAAACCCGTTAAACCTTTTCCCCTGATCTCTCTGTTCGGTTTTCTGCATTTGGGTCTAACTTTGTAACATCATGACACATACATATTAAGATAATAAAAGACCTGAACTATTTCAGTTAGTGTGCAATGAATCTAAAATATATGAATGTTCAAGTTTTATCATTACGTTATGAAACTTTATCACAATATTCTAATATTTTGAGAAGGACCTGTATATGACAATAATATAGTAAATCTCAATCTATTTTATTTTTTTATTTTATTTATTGTATTTTAAATAGGCCTATAAGCTCATAGGTCTTTTCTTCCAAAAAACAAAAATATTTAACAGCACTAAAGGACTTCCAGCTGC
>NW_015156685.1:0-1480 GCF_000732505.1 Cyprinodon variegatus
GTTTCGCCACCTCTCCAGGAAGCTTTCTCAATTCAAATGTCTGGATCCGCAGTGAGTTTGAGTCTTATATAGACAATGCCTTGTATCGCTTGGAAACGTGCATGTTTCCAAGCTAAAATTATCAATAAATTTCAAAGCACCAAATTGATCTTTGAATTTTTAAGCGTGTAATTCCTCTGAGAACTGCTGAATCACAAAATAGTTATTTCCTACGATCTGGTTTTAATTTATCATAAATCAGTTTTGAATGCTGAGAGTTGTGTTTTTAAGTGCATTTATAATAAAATGTGTTAAATCCTTTTAAGCCTAGTAAGTAATAATAACACCAATACTAGTGATTTCAGGGAAATGGGGAGCAGTAAAGACAAACAGTCTCATTTGGAAACCCACATTTTTTAAAATCAGTTTATTATTAGTAATATTTGCTAAAGTTAACTTTGACCTAGAGGCCAGATTGTGGCTCATTTTACTAAAAGATAAATTTGAAACCAACAGGTGGCATTTTGAAAAATATATGTATTTTCTTTCACAGACACAAAGCAGAATGAAGCTGATAGCTGACAACTATGATGACGACCAGTATCACCCACATGGCCCTCACCACCAGCCACAGCCTCCACACGCCCAGCCTCAACCACAGCCACAGTACCCCCACCCTCCCCACTCTCAGCAGTCTCCTTATCAACATTCTCCACATCTGCAGCACCCACAGCACCTGCAGCACCCACAGCACGCACAAGCCCCGATACAGCATCCGCATCCACAGCAACCACAGCCCCAGTACCCTCAGCACCCACAACACCCACAACACCAACAGCACCCTCAGCACCCTCAACATCCTCAACCAATTCCTCAACACCAACAGCATCCACGCCCCCCACAGCCACAGCACCCTCACCAACAGCACCCCCAGCATGTGCCACAGCACCCACATGGACATCCTGCTCCACAGCATCCTCATCCCCAGCACCCACATGGCCCTCCCCCACAGGGACAACACCCTCAGCATCCCCACCCTCAGCATCCCCAACATCCACACTCTGCTCAGCATCCTCGTCATCCATCACCCCACCACCGTGGAGGGCCACCCAGAGGACCCCCACATGCTGGTCACCGTCCCTCTCCAGATCAGGTCAGTAAGTCTTTTCAGTGTTCTGAAACACAGAACGTTTACACAAAAAACAGTCCATTGCAATTAAAGACTTCTTAGTTAAGATTAAGGCTAGTTTAATTCCCAGCTGGAAAAAAAATATCCATCCTGTGTTCACACCAACCAAGTAGCCTTTGCTACTTCATCTTTGATGTTTGTTCACGTTAAGGTGTAATGCACACTGAGGGAATAAAAAGGTGCCTGATTCAGGTCTGATATGAGATTGGAGAAGCCTACCTTTTCTCTTTGCCGGTATTTTGTACAATGGCGGTTGAAATTGAAAGAGTGGCTTTGCTTTTGTCATGATGGGTTCACTGAAAGCGACCCAAG
>NW_015156686.1:0-1480 GCF_000732505.1 Cyprinodon variegatus
CAATTGTCAAAATTTTGGTGTCGATCATTCGATTTCATCCTGGACACTACAGAAAATGGGCTAAAAGTGTTAAAACCGGAATTCTCCTTTAATATAAAGAAAATGAATGTGAATAAATGTGGCTGTTTAAATAAATAAACCATCATTATCCCATCTGTCGTTTTAGGAGGAACTATTGACATCACTGTTCATGAAGTCCAGGATGGAGGAACCCTGAAGGAGCTGCACAAGGTCTCTGGAAACAACCTAGGAGGGCAAACTGTGGACAGAAAGTTTAAACATTTTCTAAGAGAAATATTCCCTGATGGAGTCTGGGATGAATTTCAACAAAACTCTCCCAGTTCAGCTCAGAGAATCATGTATGATTTCACTCGTCTCAAACAATCAGATACAGATATTCAGATCAGCCCCCCACACAAACTGGTATCATTGGCTGAAAAAAAGTCAGGAAGAGAAAATTTCATCAAGTCAGACCTCGGTGCTTCCTGGGATGGTGATTACATCATAATATCACAAAATAGACTGAGGTCTTTCTTTAAAGAAAGTCTGAAAGGCATCACCCAGAATCTGAGAGAAATCTTTAACTCTGTTCCCAACATTAATTACATTCTGTTAGTGGGGGGGTACGCTCAGAGTAAAATACTACAGCAGCACATTATTGATCAGTTTGAACATCAGTGTGAAGTTCTGTGTCCTTTCAGCGCCCAGGAAGCGATTGTGAGGGGAGCTGTAGAGTTTGGTAGAAACCCACAGGTTGTTATTTCTCGTAAAAGTTCCTATACTTATGGATTTGCTGTTTGTGAGAAGTTTGATGAGAGGAAACACAAGGAAGAAAAGAAATTCACAGCAGGAGGCGTGGAATACAGTAGACATATTTTTAAGAAATTAGTGGAAGAAGGTGAGGATGTTGGATCAGAGGAAACCAGAGAGTTCCTTTGTTCTCCAGCTAAAGCAGATCAGAGAAACATGACAATGAGATTCTACCGCACAGTTAGAAAAGATCTAGTTTATGTAGATGACTGGGCAGTGAATGAGGTTGGTTCATTCAGTGTAGACATCTCTAGAGGGGGTAAAGTCAGGCTAGAAATAAAGTTTGGCTCAACAGAGATAACAGCTACAGGAACCAACATGAGAAGTGGAGAGAAACAAACAGTCACAATAGACTTCATGACCAAAGACAGAGAATGTGTCATTGATGAGGCAGATGATGAGGTCACTGATGGATTCAGTATTCCATCAGAAGAATTTTTAATAGAGGGTGAATAAACACCTTGAGGAACATGTCACTCCTCCATGAACCTCAAATGTGACCAAGAATTTTAGAAACTGAATCAAAGTTAAATCACTTAAAGCATTTTAAAATAAAAGTACTTTAAATCATGTGGCATGGGAGCTGGCTCGGAGCTCGTCTGCCTGGCTGTGTGTTTCCTGGACGGGGCCGCCTGTGGAGCTGGTTGACAGTTGCCTTTTGTATCTATGC
>NW_015156687.1:0-1480 GCF_000732505.1 Cyprinodon variegatus
GGGGGGAGCCTCGCTGGAAAATCAACACCGGTTACATAGTGTACCTTTAACTTTCACATAGTTTGATAGCATTTCTCAAGCTCACATAATGTCCCTATCTAACTTTCTAGAAAAATAAACTCTCCACTCATATAGGTGGGATTCTGCTATTTCAATAAGATGAAGAGTGAGACTTTGTCAGTTCTTAGAAAAGTTAAAACCTAAAGAGGTTTAGGCTGAGCGCTAGGTTTTGATTCAATACAATACATTATTTTTTTATATATATGTTTTCTTATTTTGTTTAAATGTTTTCTTATTTTGTTTAATTGAATTAATTTTAAAGTAGTTCCTGTTTGTCACAATTAAAATAATCAAACACACAATTTGAATACTTTTTATTCTTTAGAATAATTATATATTTTGGGTGTTTATAGGTGGGCACAGACTACAACTTTTTGACCAATCTCTGTTATTGTTTAATCTCAAACGCTGAACTTACTTCAGCGTTTGAGATTAAACTTCATGTTCTAGGTTCATCTGTGTCCCCATGGAAAGGTATTAATGCTTTACAGGAGAAAATATTGTGCACTGGACACTTTTGTAAAGGTTTATCTCTGTAACTGTGGTTCACTAAATCCTTAGAAATACACTAATGACTTTGTAACTGACTTAATCTCAGCCCATAATTCCTTTAGAATGGTAAGTTCCTGATTCTACATAATAGACTGCAATGTCTATAGTTGATATGTCTATAGTGAATATGTTTTAAAAGAGGTAGTTTTTTTTTAATAGGGAAAACTTTTTTTCATTAAAAAAGCTTTGCTTAAATGTTAGAATTTGAAAACTTAATTTTTTTTTTTACTTAATCAGATTTTTTGTTTTGAGCAAAATATAGGATATTGGACAGAGCAATACTTTTTTTTGGATTGTTACAATATGCCTGTGCTTATTCTCAGTCATTTTCAGTTGTATATGCTCAGATTCCCAGCTCTGCAAAAAATATATAAATCTGTCCTGGAACTAATTCAAATAAGATTCCATAAACAGTCTTATCATGTTTTGATATGGACAAGCACAAAATCCAAACTAAACAACAGACTCCAATAACCCAGGAGAACGGCAGGTGGATCATAGATTTGCGTCTGACTTGGAATGTGGAGGATGGGCATCCAGGGAGCTCTACACTCAAACTAAAGGTTGTGGTAGTTTGGGCAAAAAGAACTGACAAAAACTCCTGGTTAACTGTTAAGAGATTTTCAGAAACCCTGAGCGGAATGGCAGTTCCTACTACATGCTACAACCTGAGAATGAATGACTAGATAGATAGATAGATAGATAGATAGATAGATAGATAGATAGATAGATAGATAGATAGATAGATAGATAGATAGATAGATAGATAGATTTACATTTTAATACTGTAATGCCTCTGCAAGACCCACCCCCCTGTGTGGACAAATAACTAGTTTCATCAAAGTCAGATCAGAAATACTTTAGCTCA
>NW_015156688.1:0-1479 GCF_000732505.1 Cyprinodon variegatus
AGTTACAGTAGCAACCATTCAAAATGGCCCTTCCCAGTCAAGGGAAGGCTTCATTTATTAATCAGTAGAATATGAAAGAAATCTGTTTTAATCAAATTCTTTTTTGTTTGTTGGTTTTTTGTCAAAATACCACCAGCATTTTGTTAAAAGTATATTGTTCACACCAAATGTCACAAATTCCTTTTGATTTTTTTAAATGTGTGTCACCCTTTTCTTCACAATGCATTATTATTGAACTAAAAAACAAAACAAAAAACACTCTGACAGCTCAGACCTCTGCCAAGCAGCAAATTTTGCACCAAATTCTGACTTATTCCAATACGTTTGCTCCCAAATGATCTAGCTCATCACTGAAATTAAATTAGTTGTTTGCTTGCATGAGGCACACCTCTGGTAAAAAATGTCTTAAAAATCCTCAAAAAAGTAAAGCACAAGGTGTGTCTGCAGCCTCTGGTGTCTGTTCTGTGCTCACCTCCTGTTTTCGCTCTATATTCTGGCAGTTTATTATCACCTGACTTTTTGAGTATCGTTCTGAGGTTGTCAATAGTCACTACTGTACCCTCTGGTTTATGGGGGGACTGCTTGTTCTGCTAAATAGTGTTAAAGGATCCTTATGCAATTCCAGTATACTGATCATGATCTGGATCATAACCAAAATGTAATGGATTGCTCATTGGAATGAGTTGCACCTCTGGTAAACATTTAATAAAAATACGTTCCTAAAGTTTCAATTAATTCCGGTAGCAGAAAAACAAACACTAGCGAAAAAATAACCTCTTGTGCGAAGGTCATAAACTGTGTCACGGAGAGAGACGCTTTGTGTTGCATTACAAACTGAAGTATAGATCTTTCTTTCTTAAAGCTCTGTGGTGAGTGACTCTGGAGTTTGCACATGTAGAAGCTGCACAGTTCTATGAAAGATAAGATCCCTTATTGAAATTTAATGTTCTATATTTTGCATGTTTTATGTTAAGTTTTCCATGAAATGCATTATGAAACCAACATATTTACTATATCTGACTCATTTGCCAAAATGCACGTTTCATTGCACATGAGGTCCTACTTCCCCTTTTTTGGAAACTGTTTGTCTAACTTTAAAGTAAGTATTAAATAAACTATGTTGAAATCATACTTCCTGGAAATCTTGGTTTCTTTCATTCTAAAGATTGCTCATTTGATCTGGGACTTGGGTCAGATGAGATCATGTAGAAAACCCATTTGGAGTCAATATTTGTCAAGTTTATCCATATTCCAGCAATTGACTTTATTCTCGTTTCGGTTTCCTGTCGATGAGAAATTGATTACGTCCAACATCTAAACTTTTCATGACTATTGAAAAAAATATTTTTGTTTTGCCATCAGTTTATGTTTCAACAAATATTATCTAGGGATGCACGATATTGGGATTTTGGCCGATATCCGATATGCCGATATTTTAAAACTCATGTAGCCGATAACCGATATCGATACCGATGTTAA
>NW_015156689.1:0-1479 GCF_000732505.1 Cyprinodon variegatus
GGAGGAGGAGCAGAGGAAAGCAGCGAGGAAGAGTCTGTTGATGAAGACTCGTTCATCAGGAGCTCCGGGCTCATCTCTCACACCTACAGCCTGGACGTCAGCCTCAGTCCTGGTGGGTTCTGATCCGATCAGAACATCTGGACCATCCGGACGCAGCTGATATTTGTCTCTGTCTTCCTCCCTCAGTTGTTCGTCTGAAGGAGACGGAGGACAACGAGCCGCTGGTGTCCACCATGATGGAGCTCCACAGGCTGATCAGCAGCAGGCACCTCCCCGCCGTGCAGGGCTGGGTTCGGGTCAGTACACACGGGCCTCCCCTCAGGTCAGCCTAGCAAAGCTAACGTCAGAGTCCAGACCTTGATCCATCAGATCACCATGGCAACGCATGATGCCCAGAGAAACTCCTCCTTCTGGAGGAGAGGGAGTTCTGCCAGAACCGACTCCTCTGACCCGGAAGTTTCAGCTGGAGAGCCGTTAAAGGTGGTTCTGCAAGAACTGATACAGTCAGAACCTGTAAACATGGCGCCGCCATGACAACGGCATCAATGAACAGTTGCCCTGGAAACCATTTTACCATCCACACCATGAAACGGAACCGCTGCGGTTCTATAGTAACCGGGTGGATGTTCTGCTCCTTCATCATCTTCCTCATCCTCCGCAGGTCTTCACCAAGGCCCACGCCGAGCCACAGCTGCTGAGGAGAGCGCTGAGTCTGAAGAAGGCTCTAGAAGCTGCACTGCAGAAACACCAGGACCTGCACATCGACTGCAAGAGCCGAGTCCGCAGAGTGGTGAGTTCCAACGCTGAGCCCGGAGAGTCCCACCCGAGTCACGCTCCACAGAACCCACAGCTTAGCATGTAGAAGCAGATTACATAGAAGCTGTTTCTCTTCAATTTTCTGCTCCTCGGCTTAATGGGTCGTGAAACCTCAGGTTCAGATCCAATGACCCAGTTAGACTCACCACTGAGAAGATGTGTTCTGGATGAAGGCTCTGGTCAAACAAGCTTCACTGCTTTACAAAAAATAAAAAATGGAAATCCCTTTATTGTCCCACGATTGGAGAAATTCCCTCTCTGCATTGAACCCCTCCCCTTGGGGAGCAGTGGGCTGCCACCGTGCGGCGCTGGGGAGCAGTGTGGGGTTACGGGTCTGACTCAGGGGCCCAGAGTGCAGTCTGTGGGGATTGAACCGATGGAACCTCTAGGCCATCACTCCCCACTCAGCTCTAAATTATACACATAACGATTATTAATGTCGTTTATTGAAATATTTTCATTTAATTCATAATTGCTTATTTACTTCATTCACTGGTTTGTCAGAAATAAAGCTGTTTGTTGAAAAGTGACCAGCAGATGGCAGCAAACCACCACGAGACCTGAAGCAGCACAGAGCTGCAGCACACAGACTGTGCTCTGGTTCTTAGTGACATCACACAGTGACTGAGAGCCAACGTCACCCGGATCAGAACATTTCTGACT
>NW_015156690.1:0-1479 GCF_000732505.1 Cyprinodon variegatus
ATATCTGAAAAACATTTTTTCTTTATCTAAATTACCATTTCAAACTAAATGACATTCTCCACATCTAGAATAAACATTCTGGATGTCTATAAATTAGATATCTAGATCTCCATATTCCTAATATTACTGATCAGCATTTGTATTATATCAACTATGAAGAAATGTTTTTCAGGTATCATAAATACAAATTCAGTCAAGCTGATAAATGTCTGAACAGCAACTTAGATTGTGTAAAAATTTCCAGATATATAAAACTTGATTCTTACTAGTATAATTTTATTTTTTTACCTTCGAAAATTTAGTCTCAGCCTAAAATTTTTTTGTAGCTCTGCAAAGGGTACGGTCGTGTGTCATCAGAGTGAACAGCGGGGGCTCAGGTGGCAGCCCTGAGGAGATATTTGTCCAGGTCAGCAGGTGCTCTGCAAAGGGGTGTATTGAAGTGCAGCTGTTGCAGTTTTCCTATCAGATACTGTGGGATGATGGTGTTGAAAGCGGAACTGAAGTCCAGAAACAGCATCCACACGTGGGTGTTCTTCTCCTCCAAGTGTGCAAGGCACAGGTGATAAGCAGAGGAAATGCCATCCTCAGTGTAGCGGTTCTGTCGCTATCTATACTTTCAATTTGTTAATACCAAGCTTTGAACCCACCATGTTTTTCAAGTGTTAGATTGGCTAATTTTGATAGAAGGTGTTAAATGCATTTTTAGTTCCCTGCTATTACCTGACATAAGTGGCGACTGCAGGGGATTTGTGCAGGTGACTAATGACGTTGTTTTTTTAGCCAGCGCTTAGATTATGTTATCACTACACAGAAAACACAAAAACAAACAACATAAATTCCCTGCTATTACCTGACATAAGTGGCGACTGCAGGGGATTTGTGCAAAGATTTATGCCAGTGGCAAAGGAATAGCCTCCCATTTCACTGGAACCCTTCATGTCAAACCGTTTCTCTGTGGCAAGGAACATCCAGTCTTGACATGAAATGTCTCCCTATTTCTTAGGAAAAAGTTGAAACTTCTGTGACAGAAGGAGGAGCAACAAAAGCAACATAAACTGCTGGTATAATGAAAAAGAGACTGTTGATGGACGTTGTGAAGATATAAACACTGGTTCCTTGATGTGTGGGAAACAGAGAAAAAGGGGGGGGGAGGCAGAAAGATCTCTTGAATAGTATTAACATTGTTCACCGCAGGAGCTCTCCCAAAGTCCAGGTGAATAATTATTCTAATTAACTTACATTTTCCTGAGGGGAAATTATATTTTAAGGAGTTACCGTTTATCTCAGGGTTCCTTTTGAATTAGGGCAAAGGCTATCAGAACCTTTCTAATCAGAACCTAAGGTCTTAAACGTGTTTCAGTTACCCCTGGTGGTACATAGACAGGAGAAATATTGGTATCTATTTCATTATTAGAGATAAATTGGCAGCTTTATCATGTGTCCTAAATTAAGTCAAAGCTTGGATGTAACATATGTAGC
>NW_015156691.1:0-1479 GCF_000732505.1 Cyprinodon variegatus
GTTTTCAAGATGACTTGGATAATAGCGCGTTGTGACAAACACCAGATACAGCACTGGGACTTGATCAACAGCCGATACCGCACCGTGACAATGTCACTAACCAGTAGGTGGCAGTAGGCCAAGTGTCATATGATTTTGTTTCCTATCAATAACTTTTTAGGCTTAAGGAGAGCTCAGACTGCCACAAAGCGGCGTTCTGGGTTACATGAGTCATTTGGCCACAGATGCGACTCTCTCAAGTTACATAGGAGAGTTTTTAAGCAACAGAGCATTGAACAAATCGAAGTGCTGTGCACTAACTTTTCACATATCCCAAATTAAGCTAAAAAAAACAGTTACACAGTGTTTTTTTTAACTGCATACAATTTAAATAAGAGGTTTACAGAGAATATTACATCTGATCTTCAATTAAAACAAATTTTTAACCTTAGATTGAATTCTTTTCTTTTTTTTTCAGCCCAGAGGGGCTTAGAGCTGCCAAATCTGCATCCACAGTCCTTTCCAACATTTATAATTACAAGAAACTGCACAAGAACTTTAAACAGGTAAGGAACTGCAAGATTACACAAAGAAGCTTAAGGTTCTGTATGTCAGATTCATTTGTTTTCTATTTTCTTACTTACTTAACAAAACATGAATTTTTAAAGCAATTACAATAAAAAATGTATGTGCATTTTTTGTGCTCATTAGAGTGATGAGCACTAGTATTTTTAAATAATGGTAGTTGGACACCATTCTGAACAAGTCCAAACAAATGTTTCTGCAATCATCTCTCAATGGATGAATGACTTCACCATCCTCGTTTGGTGCACATGTTTTAGCAACGTCTGCACCAAACATCTTCTGTTCTTCAGCAGGGGTGTTCCTAAAAATAAAAACATCCCACCAGACTTTGTTTCCAGGTTTGACGGCATTGTTGGGCTGCTGTATAAAACCTGGAACTCAACGCTACAATCCTGATCAAAATCTTAAGACCAGTCAAAAAATTGCAAGAATTTGGATCTAAAGAAGGTTCTAAGTAGAGCTTCACAATGTTAAAAGAAGAAATCAGCATAACAGACAAAAACTTTTGAACGGGGAATTAATTGAAAACTGCATTTACACTCAAACATGATTTTTTTTCAGCTGATCAAAACTTTAAGACCATAGCTTTAAAAAATAAAAACGAAATGCCAGTGTTTCCAGGAGGCTGGTGGGAACATTGCTCCAAGTGTTGAAGATGGCTTCACGAAGGGCATCCACTGTCTGGAACTGATGTCCATTTTCCCTCACCATCCATCCCCAAATGTCCTCAATTGGGTTTAGATCCGGGGAACATGCAGGATGGTCCAAAAGAGAGATGTTATTCTCTTGGAAGAACTCCTTTGTCAGGCGGGCATTGTGAACTGCTAACCTGACTCCGCCAGATGGATTTGCTCCGCATATCCATCTGGAAACCTTCCGTTGAAGTAATTTTGGGAAGGGGCGAAAATACTGGTT
>NW_015156692.1:0-1479 GCF_000732505.1 Cyprinodon variegatus
AAACAATCGTTGAACTTAAGAAATATCGCTTTCTCCATCCTCGGTCTGACTTCCCTTCTCAAGCAGAGGAGTTTCTGTACCTTGGTCAAGAAGATAAAATTAAATGACAGACTAGGAAATTCTAAACCCCAAAGCTATCAGAAAATGTACCATTCATTAAAAGTAAACACTCCCCACACTGGTGAGTTCACCACAGAGCTTTGATAGGCCTCTGTAGAGTGCCAGGTTGTCTGGTCCAGCTTCTAACCATAAACCTAACCCAGTTTCTTAGATTTTCCTGGATGCAAACCTAGCATGTATGTCACAGCTAATTATGTATAACAGGTAAGTATTGGGCTAGATCAGAAGATTTCTTAGTTCGGCTCTAGGAGTGGAGTGAGACTCGACACATGAATTGATTTTGCTTGGCACCATATATTAGAAAGAGGAAAAAGTCAAAGAACATAATATTTACATATAGGAATGGCCATTCAAAGATATATATATATATACAGTGTAATCTCACCAACATGAAAAAAAACTTCTCAGTACTAGTACATCATTCAAAAAGGAAAAAAAAAAAAGAGTCCCAAATGCTCGCATGAGTGACGCGAAACGCAATAAGTCACGGCCCGAAAGCCAAAATGTCCAAAGGGCCCAAAGAGGACGATGGCAGGTGGAAGGGGCCGGCCGAAGCGGACCGCGGAGGGACGCAAGAGTTCGAAAAGGAAATAGAAGAGGAACGGCTACAGAGCCTCCTACTGGCCCGACCAGAGCAGGCGGGAATAGTCCTCCAGGTTTCAGCTTGTCCAGGCCTTTCCTGGCCTTCATGCACAGGTAGGGTTCCTTAGCTCGCCATCTGACCTGGCCAATTCACAGTTTCTTACTAGCGCCCTGCTCCAAACGACGCGGCACGGCACCGGTAACCAGCTCCTGCAGCAACACCCCTCGCGTGTGTCCCTCCGATCTCGCGACCGCAAACAACTTCCTGGTGATATACAGGTTGGACGCGCACCGGCACGTAGCGACGTGATGACGTAATACGCAGACAGGTATTTAGCAAAGGGAAAAACAGAGTTTTTCACCCGGGTTACACCAACAAAAATCAAGACATGTTTATGCCTTTGCTGTTTCTGCACCCAACCCTTTATATATTCTAATGCTTTGAACTTCCATATCAATGCATTTTTTTGCACCATATTTTTTTTTTCTCCCACGCTGTTTACATTTGAAGACTGCTGCACTTTAAGAAATGGAAATGTGATGAGAGCGAAAAGGAAAATAATACACATTGTATACAAAATGACAATAAAAGTTAAGTCCAATTTTAGAACAGTTCACTTTTCATTACTTGGTTCACTGAAACTATTCTGCGATGATGGCGAGACATTTTTATTACTCGGTTTTTGAATCTAGCAGATTTGAGATTACTTTCTGCTGAGCGTTTTATTATGTATTTCCTTTTTTATTTTCTTCTTGGTTTTTAATACGGCCTTCGGA
>NW_015156693.1:0-1478 GCF_000732505.1 Cyprinodon variegatus
AATCAGTACTTCCACTTTTACCAGAGTATTTTTTAACACAAGTATCTGTACTTTTACTCAAGTACGGAAAGTGAGTACTTTTGCCATCTGACCAATTCCAAAAAGTCTTTGTTCCAATTCTGTACATCAAAACAATTATAGTTCCTTTCCTTCCAGTTCACCAATATTAAACGTTTGGCTGCTAAAAAGCCCAGTGATATGATATAGTCCTCATTGTTTGATGTAGAGTCTTGAGTCTTTATTCCAAGTAGACAATCCAGAGGGCAAAGTGATATTTCCCTATCTAGCATAAGAGACAATGTGTCAGTTATATTCCTCCACAAGTCTGGACAGGAGGACACTTCCAAAGCATATGCAGCAGTGTGCCTTCTGACCCACAGCCATGCCAGCACAATTTACACTTTTCTTTGTCCATTTTATTTAGAATATAAGGTGTAATATATGCTCGATTTGTTATTTTGAGCTGTATGATTTTATACGTCACACATTTGGATATTTTTGTGCTTTTTTTTGCAGTGCTGCATTCCACTGTGAGTCAGAAATGGGCACCCCAATGTCTTTTACCCATTGTTTTTTTATTACATATTTATGATCTACTTTAGTATTGCACAATAAGCTGTATATTTTTGACACAGTGCCTCTGTTCACAGCAGCATGTTTTAATTTATCCTCAAGGTCCTTTTTGTCCCCCCAGGTTGTTTTCTTGAGATAGTGAGGATTTCAGAATGGATTTAATCTGTAAGCAATTAAAAAAATTCTGTCTCATTGAGGCTATACTCTTTTTTTTTTATCACTAAAAGGAATTATCGTTTTCCATTTATAATTAATTGTGATATATTTTGAATATTGTTTTGTTGCCACACAATTTTTTTTACCTGCCATAAAAAGCGGGTTAAACCATAGGGGACAGGAAGGTAAGGAATTTCCATTGAAGTTAATATATTTATGCAGCATTTTGATGATATCTCCAGACAATTTTATTAGTGGATTATTAATACCATTAGTTGCCTTATGGCTGTACCAAAGGGTTGCCAGAGACAAGTCTTAGTTATATTCTTTTACAATTTTTTCTTCGAGCCATTCCAAACTGCCAATCTCTCTAAAGTTGCTATATGCCGATTTTAAAAGATATATTAAATTAAACGCAATATAATATAAATAAACATCTGGTAAGCCAATACCACCTTTATTTTGGCTTTGAATTATTTTTTATGACTGATTCTAGGTTTCTTATTTCTCCACAAAAAGTCTGTGAATACTTTATTTATATCTTTAAACCATTTTATAGGAAATTTAAATAGAATAAAAGAGTAAAAAAGCAGCACAAAATGATCAGAGTGGGATAATTTAATTGTCACGACAAAATCTAAAGGATTTATATCAAAGATCTACACTCACCGGCCACTTTATTAGGTACACCTGTCCAACTGCTCGTTAACACTTAATTTCTAAGCAGCCAATCACATGGCGGCAACTCA
>NW_015156694.1:0-1478 GCF_000732505.1 Cyprinodon variegatus
TCTGTCTGATTTCTGTCTGTTTGGTCAAATATGAAGCTGTGCAGTGAGGATGCAGACAATGGAAAAACCCAAACCTCTTTAATGTGGTTTAAATAAATCCTGAATTAAAACCTTCTGCATAAGAGAAAAAGAGAGACAGCTGTAGTTACAGAGACAGCCTTTGACATGGAAAGGAGAAGATGTTTTGAGATGATGCTGATCTTCTATCATCTCCAACCAGTCTGCCCCTCCTGCCCTGACAACTGGAACGTATGTCGTTCCACATGCAGCAGGACAACTTTTCAGAACCATTCTGAGAAAAGCTTGTAGATCCGCAGGTTCTGAATGATTTATTTCCTGGATGCTGCTGGTTTTCCCTCCCTCAGACGCTCCCAGCTGTCCTCACCCTGTCTGAGAGGAAGAGTGGGCCTCCTTCCTCATTCTCCTGCTCCTCTGCGTCGGACAGGCTGAGGAAGATGAGCTGCTGCAGAAATCCAAAGAGAAGGTGGTGTTCTTCTCTTCTTTGTTGGTTTTATTTCAGCTATGTCACAGGATGCTGAGGTGAGTGTTCATGTTCTGTGCCCTCAGTGGGTGCATGCACATCAAGACATATCGCTCTTTGTGACAACCACACAGATCAGCTGACCCCTGTGAGCCAATCAGAGCGCCAGATGCAGCTACGCATCATTGAAGGTGACACCGACACTCGCAGGGAAAGTGAACTCCTTCCTGTTTCTCAACTCTTTTTCTTCCTTCAGGACCTGTTTGGGTCTGCAATGCTTCCTACCTCATGATGTAGTTGTGTCCATCGATAGCCGCCCCATATCCGGCTCCACGGAGGTTTCCAGAGTTTCCCACCACGGCACAGCGCAGGCAGCGGCCTGGATCCCACGATCCGTACGGCGAGCGTCCGGGAATCACCTGCATCAACCAGTCATAATGAGATCCCCCTTCAAACACTGCCAGAACATTGGCTACAAGGCCGGCAGTAGCTAAACAGGATCACAGCTATTAAACCCCACAAAGGAAGATTTCTAGCAACACAGAGCAGCGACCCTACTGAAGACATACCTGGAAGAGCCTGAGCAGCACCTGCTGGATGTTGTGGGGTTTAAACTGGGGCTGCAGCATCTGCAGAAACATGCAAAGACTTTGGTTAGAGGTTCTGTGGAAGTTAAACAGGGACAAAATGATAGCAATTAGAGTCCAAACTGAAGCTGGTAACAGGAAAAAAAGCAACCCTTCTTCAGTCATATAAGCTATGGCCAAGCAGGGCTCTTACACTAAAGGGTCTGTGAGCTTTATTTTGAGCTACGGTGCTGGTAATACTGAACTCTGCAAAGTTTCCTCTTCATTTAAGATTTATTGGGTTCTAATATGAAAGTCCTTTTATCTCAGTTGCTTTTCAGTTTAAAGGAATAGTACACCCAAAACATGATTAGCCTTCATTTTCTACTCACCCCCATGCTGAACAACACTCTGGAGTACTTTTTTGATAT
>NW_015156695.1:0-1477 GCF_000732505.1 Cyprinodon variegatus
TAATAATTTAAAGTACTTTCAGAAGTTTGAATTCTGAATATGACCGAACTTTTCCATTAAAATAAAAATTTAAATTGAGAAATGTATCATGGAAAATATGTGGAACCTTCTCTCTTTAAAGACTTCCTCAACACGCTGCAGTACCACCAGCTTATCCACTGTAAGGATAAAGAATTCCTACATATCCTGAGAATCCAGGGATTATTTTGTTTCAGGCTTTTATGTTTGGAGTGTGTGATGCGCTCTGGTTAACATGGTGTCTCCTTCAGTTTCTTTTCTTTGTCTACAAAAACGATGGCGCGAGTAAAGTCTTTGTAGGTGGTCCATCAAATCTGTCAGTGGTGAAAGTCTACACGAAAATGCAATAAAACCTGTGAAATGTAATGCTTTCATCACTAAACAGTTTGTTGTTAGAACACAATAGTTCTTGAAGCTGTTCTATTCACAGCATGCCAACCACTGCAGCCTCCAGGCAATGAGACAAGAGCCTCGGTGCTTCCATGCCTTCTCTTCTGCTCTAGGAAAGCTAAATGTTGTCTGTCCAACATTTTCTCACTTCCTTCATGATTTATACAAATCTAATCCAAAATCAAAATGACCTTTGTTCGCATCGTTCAAATTACTTTGATTGTCTGTACTATATCCACGGTTTTGCAGGTTCTTAGGTTAATACCTGCAGTTTCTGTTCCTGTCTGCGTTTTCTGAAGCTTATTTCCATCATTTACGGCGTTGATATGGAAATATCTGTGCCACAACTGTTCAGCGCTTAAAGAATGATGAGTAAATTCAGAGAAGTCACAGAAAATAGAATGTGTGGATTATTTTCTGCTACTTGAAACATATTTGAGAGGAATGTTGATGTAGATTTCTAGTATTCTGCATCACAAGCATATATATAAGCCTATCAACACTGTGCACCTTAATAGCGAGGCGTTTGCCATAAGTCTCCCGGCAAAAAGATTAACCACCAGGTCACACAGCAGACAATTGACGTATTTAAAACATTTTCATAATTAGATTTCAAAAAAATCAAATAACTGGGATGAATAAAAAAATACTTGATATTCTGCAGATTGTAGGTGGAGGACCTCGGTAGAGGAGTGAATGTAAAGTGTTAAATCTGTATCAAAGCAAAAATCCCACAACTTATAAAATAAAGAGTCAAACTGGTTTCAGCTAGAAGATCAGAACAACCCCTGAAGAAACCAAGAAATGGAGCCTAGGCAGAAGTTCCACTGAAGAAACGATTACTTACCTTAATCTGCCTCCGTCATCGACCAATCAGCATCCATAGTTCATCTTTGGCCCCGTCCACACGAAGTCAAAACGAACACGAAACGCTAATATTTTCCAGAACGTTTGTCGTAAAGACGGAGACGTAAAATAAATGTGATCGACCACACGAATGCATGAAAACGCTGCAAAATGTATGCCAGGCCTGTAAGTGGCGCTGTGGTTCCAAAGCAAAAATAGGCGA
>NW_015156696.1:0-1477 GCF_000732505.1 Cyprinodon variegatus
ATCCTGAGATGTCTGACATGCTTTCATTCTCCAACCACAAACATTAAAATTGTTTTTCCTGCAGCATAATTACTCTTATCACCAGTGTTAACACATAGACACACACATACTTGTTCTGCCATTGTAGTGAGGACTGTGTAATGACTTGGTTTTCAGTCATTTTCAACCCTTTCTATGCCCTAGCCCCAAAACTAACCCTAAACCTAACTATTACCTCTGCATACCTCACCCTAACCCTAACCAACTGACACCTTAGCCCCAAGCCTTACCATTAGCAAAATAGCACACACAGTGTACACACACACACACACACACACACATTAAGACAAAAATAGGGGATTGTTTAATCTCATAACAAGAGCATCTTCATACAATATCTGATACATGAACCTGTAAATTATCCACTTTAATGTTGCTGGGAAAATATATTTTTACCGTATTTTCACGACTATAAGGCGCATATAAACGTCTTTTTTCCCCCTCAAAATGTGCGGCGCGCCCTTTGGTGCGGTGCGCCCTATGTGTGTTGTTACTGCGGACTTTTGAGACCACCTCATTGAGGAGATGATGAAAGAGTGTCTGAGGGAGGTGAATGTAAGGAGACCAGGTGGTTTTTTTCCACTCATCACCATTAATCTGTGACTCAATGCGTGCCCATCTCACAGCTGATGTGAAAAACATATTGAAACAAATTAACACTGTGCTTGCTGTTATTCAACCGCTCGACATCGGTGTGAACGGGACACAGCAGAAGCAGCGAGTTTACATGCAAAGTCAATGGTTGACACTCGTATAGGCGCAGCAAAAGGTGCCGCAGCGCGTTTTGAGCAGGTGCAGTGCGTTGGGAGCGTTTAAGCATCTGACGGGCCGCCAACGAGCTGCTCGAGATGGAAAAAATTGAAGTTTTGCTGCTGGACGCGCCGCATCAACCAATCAGAGAACCTGATCTGGGAGCTGACAGCGAGACAGACACATTGCTGATGATACACATATAAGAGCGCTGTGCTCCTCAAACAGTTTATTGACACCTAAATTAACTTGACCTGCCGACAGAATATGTTCGCTTTTATTATCCAATTTTTTAGGTGGATTTTCCCACTTAAAAACATATTAAAACTACTTTATTCCCACTGATCGCAGCAAATATAGCTGCAAGGCAAAGAAAGGAACACCACAGTTTGCGGATGCATTGTAGATGCTTGGACTAACGTGTCTGCTGGCTCTGTTGTTCAAGCTTTCTCAAAAGCCGGCATTATTTCTGAGGAGCCGCATGGCACGGAAAGAGACTCTGACATCGAAGAAGGGGAAATTGGCATGTCTGATTTAGTGCAGCTGTTTAATTCACAAACAGAGGATGATGACTTCGATGGGTTCGATTAATACTTTGTAATAAATACATGAATAAAGCACAATCATACTCAGTTTTGCTCCCGCTCTATTTTTCTACCTGAAAACTTAATTCAACAGCAGCCTCTGG
>NW_015156697.1:0-1476 GCF_000732505.1 Cyprinodon variegatus
TTATACTAGTGATGATGAAGCTGATTGCCCTCCATCAAACCGCAACCTGATCGCTACTCCTATTGGAAGAAACAGACTCCAGCACCCAACATTTTACCATGATCTGCCCTGATACCTGGCCTTAATTGTTCATTTCACTCATCTGCCCAGTCTCTAATTATCACTCATCTCATCCACCTGCATCTGTTACTTTATAATTGATCCAGCCCAGCTATCGAACCCAGATCATTACTTGCTTTCTGTTTGTTTATGTCTGTTAGTTTGTCTCTATAATTAATTTAGATTATTTCATGGTTTGTGTCCTGGTTTCTCGCGGCCAGCGTATTGAGAGAGTTTTAGCGTTTGTCTTGTGTCCTTACTGTGCCCTGGTCCTTCTCTGGTGCGCCCTCAGGGTTTTGGCTTGGATTGTTTATTTTGTATTAAATAGAGAAAAATACTCAAGGATGTTATTTTGATGTACGAATTAAAGGATTCCATGTTTCAAATGTGAAGCTTTTCTTATTTTCCTCTCCTCTTTTTAATCCTTCTCCATCAGTTGGATATGGAACCGCTCATATGGCTGTTGGCTCACTGTTTGGCAGATGCTCAATCTCTCAGACTACATCTGCTACCTGTTTGTACCAATTAACAGGCTCCTGATAGTAAGCCGACACCTCTTCAGTGGGTTAAACAGATGACACAATTAGCCAGTCAATTGAGAATCCATGTAGCATCATATCATAATCCGCACCATCAGCAGCGGGACTTTCTTTCATCTCTTACTCTTTGTTGTTGTTGATTCTCAAATGAGTTTTTAGCAGGCCAGGTTATTTTTGTAATTGAGTTCTAAATTACTGACGGCATACAAACACAATTTAAATGATGATTGTCCTTTAGTTATGAAACAAAAAACTATATGTTATAGGATTGGGGACTCTTTTATCTTTAATGAAGATCATAATAAGTAAGACCCAAAGCAATAGCCATTGAATGGGTCACATGTTCGCTCACAACATGTCTGATTATCATCCTAGGTTCCCTAATGTCTTTGGAACAATTGTCTTCCTTAATTTAATTGTTAGGTGTCAGGGGTATGGGTGAAACTAAGTGTAAAATCCAGGATTGTGCCTCTCTAAACTGTTAAGTTATAAAATGAATCAATCAATAGTGTCTATTAGTTCCATCTGGTCATTCAGTCTTTTCTGCACTCTGCCCTCTCATCCTCTTTTCTTTCCAGCTCTCTTCTGACTTCTGCCTGCTCTCCCTTTTACTCTTAAGTAGATTTTTCTTCCTTCTCCTCCTTCTCTACTCTCATTCCGTCCTCTTTCTATAAGTCTTCTAATCTTCTTCCTCTCCTCTTCAATCAATCTAACAATAATCTAAAACAGAAATATAATAAAATTAAAATCCCTTCCAAACACAATATTTTTAACATAAAAACTTACAATTTAAAAGTTAAAACAAGTTTCTTGTTTTACACACCTGTTGTGTTACTTA
>NW_015156698.1:0-1476 GCF_000732505.1 Cyprinodon variegatus
ATGGTAGGGATTTTCCAGATGACTCGGACCCAAGTCTGCATCTTTCCAGCTGATTGGCCACAATCTGCCTCTCAACTTCCAGCTCCCTGGTTAGCCGCTCAAACTGAAGCTCCCTTCTCTTTTCGTGTCCAAATCTGCTCTGTCCAAACACAGAGGAATGATCATTTTACAGCCTCAACTCTTCCAATAGCATTCCCTGTAAACCCAAAGCTTCAAACAGCGAGTCAGTCAGTCATTCAAAAAACAACAGCTCAGGTGGACTACTTGCTCTGCCTGCTTGCCTGCATGGATATCTGCAACCAGGGACTACTATAATGCAAGCAAAAAAGGACCCAGGAACTCTGTGATGAGAAGGACCTTACAGAGGAATAGAAAAGGTGATGAAGTTTGATCATATTTATCTCACACTCAGCTGTTTTAACAAATATTTAAATTACAAGATTCCCAAAAACAATTGTGGAACAGTTTGATGCTCTAACACCGATTGCAGAGGATTTGAGGATTGGACCGCCATTTGCGTTGAGTAAAGTTTTCTCCTGTTTTATTATCTTAGGAAGGTAAGATTATTGTATTTTCTTTCATGTTTCTTTGAACAGGTAAGATGATTTAACTAAAGGTAGACTATTTTGTTTGTTCTTTTGGCCTGAGGTCCAATCTTTAGTCCTACAAATGTGTTACATGATTTATTTCATTATTATCAGAAAGTTTAATTCTCTGAGATCTGAGTTTTACAAATTATTGGAGGATATTTGTTAATATCCTACAATAATGTTAATAATTGCAGATCAGGGTGAAGATAAAACAAGAGACAATGGGACATAACTGCAACATTTAAAAGTTTCCCTTTTATTAATTTTAACCTTGAATACAGAAACTGGAATAAGGGAAAAACAAGTTAAGACGTATTACATCTCTAGATTTGGTTTCAAGATACTGGTCAGTTTTTCTTTCCTCTCAGGATCACATCTGACAGGGAGAATTAAGGACCCTGGGACAAGGACTGCCTTCACTCTGGATCCGCATAAGCCATGGACACATTAATGGTATGTGAGACCCAGGGGACGAGGACAACATAGGAGCAGACTGACTGAACTCAAACAATAGAGGAGGAGCATCAAGATGAAGTGTTAACTCTAGCTACACATTGAAAGAATGCAACTCAGAGAAGCGACCGAGAGGAACAGCTGTGATGAAAGCATCACAGGGGGGAATGGGATCCGTCTCCAATAGAATTAGATAAGTCCAACACTTCATACTACAATGGGAGGATTTGAGTGATATGAAGTTTATTGTCTATAATTACCTGATATTTGCTGATAAGAACACTAATTGTTATTTATCTGTCTTACCGTATTTTCACGACCATAAGGCGCACCGGACTAAAAGGCGCACGCTCAGCTATGTGTCCCATTTCTGTATTTAACACACACATAAGGCGCACCGGACTATAGGGCGCGTTTTTTATATACAGGTACA
>NW_015156699.1:0-1476 GCF_000732505.1 Cyprinodon variegatus
TGAAACCCAGGACCACTTTGCTGTAAGGCAACAGCTTCCAATACACCAGAGGTTCCCAAAGTTTGGTCAGGATACCCTGGAGGGTTGTGAGACACCAAGTAGGGGGCAATGGTTTTCAAAAAACATTTTGATGAAATTAGTGTTGCACCGATACCAGTATCGAGCGAGGCCCCGATCCAGCACCAAAATGGTGGTATCGGTATTGGAGAGTACCAACAAATAGGGCACAGTTACCATTTTGAGAGCCAAAAGTCAACTATTGTCACCCATTCCAGGTAGGCAAAAAGTTCTACTGGATTCACTTTGTATTTGTCTTTTTCCTGCTTCACAAAGGCAGGCAGCAGCTTGACAAAGCCATGATGGCAATTATTTTACATCCAAGTAGTATGCTGTTCTTTATTTATACACACACATCAATTTCATACAGATGGTATCGGTATCGGCAAATACTGCACAGCCAGGTATCGGGGCCAAAAAATGGCATTGGCACAACACTAGATGAAATATCTTCAAATTTGAAATAAATGCTTTTACCATGAAATAAGAAGGTATAATATTTAAATACTTGTATTTTACCTAACACATGGTTAAAATATGTATTATACAATGTAAAATATTTTAATAAAACTATTAAATAAAGCCATTAAAATCCATCCATTTTCCATCATGCTTATACCTGCTGGGATCCTGAGGGTTGCTGGTGCCCATCTCCAGCTGTCTAAGGGTGAGAGGCGGGGTCTACCCTGGACAGGTCTCCAGTCCATTGCAGGGCAACACAGAGACAAACAACCATTCACACACACACTCACACCTAAGGAGAATTTAGAGAAGCCAATTAACCTAACAGTCATGTTTCTGGACTGTGGGAGGAAGCCGGAGTACCCTGAGAGAACCCACGTATGCACAGGGAGAACATGCAAACTCCATGCAGAAAGATTGAACCTGGAACCTTCTTGCTGCATGGCAGCAGTGCTACCCACCTTGCAGCTACCGTTAAAATCCTTTAAAATTATAAATTAAATAATCAAATGTCATGAAAAAAGCATTCAGAAATCAATTACTCCCCTTAAATGTATAAATAAACATAGATTCAAGTAATTTTATATTTTGAAATATTGATAAAAATATTTGAAATGTTTGAGAACATCTGTTATAGATGCAGCAAACATGTTCAAAATTGGAAACCTGTTTGTTTGCACATAATAAAGATGATTACAAAAGGATAAATGAGTTGTTAATCTGTTTCAGCAATTTATTTGAGCACATTTTGCCCAAATATTGCTTTTGTGTCTAACAGCTCACCTTTACTTCAGGGACATCACATTCCCAGGGAATAAATTGCACAGATCTGCAGAAGAAATCAGTATTTGCACAAATCTACGGAAGAGGATTAGGACCAGTGGAAAAAAAAAAAATGTTAACTGATTTTTAAATTTTATTTCAGTTTAGCATGGGGAAAAAAGTCAGAATTCTGAC
>NW_015156700.1:0-1475 GCF_000732505.1 Cyprinodon variegatus
ATATCAAAAAAGTACTCCAGAGTGTTGTTCAGCATGGGGGTGAGTAGAAAATGAAGGCTAATCATGTTTTGGGTGTACTATTCCTTTAAGGGTTGCTGATCAGGCAAAGTGGCTTACTAAAGCTTCACTTTTTTTCATGCCTTTGTTTACATGGGCTTGCATTCCCGTGTGAGTGTAGCGATCTGGCAGCTTGTGCCTGAATAGAATAAAAAAGTGCAAAGTGTGAACTCTGCAGAAGGGAAATACCGTGAGAAAATCTGGCACTGAAACTGAAACACAGACACTGAGGTTATTTTTTTGTCTGTTTTTTTTTTTCAGTGCAAGGTAAAACTTTTTGTTTTTGTTCAAACACTAGTTTGTTTGTTTTTTAAACTAGCGTTTGATTTATTCCTTTTATATTTAAAATCCAAAATATTTTAAATTCTAAAAGGACTTTTCTACACTGAGCTCTGACTGAGTTATAACTTCATTTAACCTTTATCTCATAAAATAGAATAACCGAATTAGGAATTTTCAATTATTTTAAAATGATTGATTCAATCTTTTAGTCTACTTTAAACGTTCTGGGTGCAAAAGTAGGAAATTGCAACAACATATACTTGCAGGAGTCCGCCTCAGGCGACACTGGCCATTGTGACCAAAGTGTCACAGGTGCATAAGTAACTCGGCTTTTTAAGCAAAACTATAGATGCAACAAAGTTTTGCAAAACAATATGTTTGTATTTTGCTTTTAAATGTGTTTTTTTGTTAAAAAAAATAATTTTTGGTTAGTCGTATCAAAAAGGAACAAAATTCTCCTCATATTCTTGAGACTAGGCTTCCTTCTTAAGACACTGAGACACGAGTGCTAAGCTAGTTTTACTAAAGAGACGGCAATGGCATGGGAAGCATCGGGGACGGCTATTTTTGAGCGGGTGAAAGGTGTCCAGGCTGCATCCCTGTGTCCTGCAGGTGCAGCCGTGCTTCCAGCTACTGAGCCTCTAAGAGATGTGAAAGGTGATCTTCTTCAGTGTCTGGAGGGCCGCGTCTCTGAATATCCAAAACACCAGATCACATATACCTCTTTGTTTACAGTTTCTATACACAGCTGAAGGTAATAAAGGTACTACTGTAATACGGTTACTTTACCATGGTGCTCCTAGATGATGACTAACATCATTACCCATGTGGCAATACAACTTTAGACAATACAGTGCTCTTCAACCTGTTGCTGGAAAGACTTCTGCTGGATTATTTTACATTTAATAAGAAAAAAAAAAAAACGTAATTCTGGGGAACAGAATTTAACTGCAACACAGAGCCTGTCATCTTTTACAGCTTTTGTACTGTCTCTACTGGTGCTCATTAGACGTCTCAGCCTTCCTGCACTCAGGCCCACGGCCTGCATCTGCACAAACAGGGTGTGAAGCTAGCTACATGGGGAATGATGTTTCTGTCATTAGAAAATAAATAAAACAAAGAAACAAAAAAAAAAA
>NW_015156701.1:0-1474 GCF_000732505.1 Cyprinodon variegatus
ACATTGTGTTCAGGCCAGTTTGCATCAATACAGAGTCTGTGGGGATTTCCCTCTTTTTACATTTCAAACTATTTAAATACATTTTTTTTTATACATATACAAACTGAAAAATAGTTTTTTATTCTACATAATGATAACTATATAATATATGGATTTAATATAGAGTGAATCGATCAGGTCTATCCACTCTGTGCGCTCCTGACGAGTATGGAGGACCAATCCTGCCATAATTAAAAATAAATACAGAAATAAATTAATGCTCTAAAAATAAATAAGCTTACAATTAATCTACCCCAAAATACAATGAACAAAAATAAATGTAGGTAGAAATTAAATTATACAGTGATATATATATAAATATATATGTCTTTTAATTAGCCTCTTTGTTCATTTGCCTTTGTATTAATTACCTTATTTATTTATTGTCCTTTATAATCTTCAAGAGAACCAGACCCAGTGACGGTATCTTTCCAACCACCTGCTTTATGGTTCTTCCCCCCGCCTGCCCGGTAAGGCAGGTGGGGGGGAGTATATCGTCACCTCGTCGGGTTCAGATGCTCTGTCCCTGACTGGCTCCAGACCCAGACCAGCCCTGGAGCTGATTGCTCGGTTAGAATGCCCGGTGTGGTCCAGTCAGCAGCCGAGTACCCCCCACCCCCCAAGTATTAGCATTGTTTTCAGAAGCAGTTGCTAAATGTCTCAGCTCACTGGCAGCTTCATCGTAGGTAGCCATGTGTAATGGATAGTGAACAATTTAAATTAAGTTGCCTAAAGGCAGAGAACAGGCTTTAGATTTACTAAATACCTGAAAAAGGTCATGGTAATCAGCAGGAATGGAGGAGGGATCAGAGGGGTCTGCCTCACATCCCTCAGCCGGTTGAAATATTGGCAGAACTGCGGATCGGAGACAACGAGAGTGACGGTTAACAGACCATGAATCTATATGTCTGTTGGTCCAGTTGATAACGGGGTAATGTAAATGAAGCCACTCTAACCCTAAATTTAAGGCTGAATTTGCAGAAAAACGCAGAAGGAGATGTGCTCAGTATGATTGCCAGATACAGTCAGTTGAATGGGGAGAGTCTGATGGGTCATATGGGGCCTGAAGAGGAATGGTCTCTATACCCACCTGTTGCACAAAGGAAGAATCTATTAAATTTTGTTCACAGCCAGAGTCGATCAGTGCCGACAGAGAGAGGCTTGTTAATTAGAATCGATGCGAGCAAAAGTAGACGAGGAGAAGTGGGAGTAATTTTCTGGTCCGCCATGAATCCTCGCCTCTACCTGTGGACCCTGGCTTTTAGCAGAAGGGGACAAACTGAAACAAAATGACCGGATTCACCAGCATATACACAGAGCTTAGCCAGCATGCGGTGCTGCTTCTGCTCAGGACTAAGTCTCATGCTGCCAATCTGCATGGATTCAGGATTAGAAGGAAACTCAGTTAAGGTAGAGTGGTTAATAGTTGAATGAG
>NW_015156702.1:0-1474 GCF_000732505.1 Cyprinodon variegatus
CTGTTCTAGATGGGTAATATTTTCAAGGAGTTTCAGCAGCAGTACCGTCATCACATATATCAGATTTATAGTCCCTGCACTGCACATATATTGGAATCTGAGTTTAAATGACAGCCGAACCCATTTACACAGGGGATAAAGCCTTTCAATAATCCAAACCTGCCTCATATCTGACTCAGTAACCATTTAAAACTACTATTTTCATTTGTTTCAGACGGAATTTTTTTTTTACAAACTTGTATTATACTAAATTGCACTTATAATGCTAACCAATGTTTGGCGCCATTTCCCTTTTTCGTCTAGACATGAAGCAGCCATGTTTCTTGGACTTGCAATGTATCATGGGATACCCAAGGCTACTGAGGATACTGCGAAAAAAAAAAAAAAAAGGCTGCATTAGTCTTCCAATCCGAACAGACCTCGGCGCTGAGCTATGATGGAATCGGCCGACGAATCTGGCCTTTACATGTTGACATGTCTCATGACGTATTGCAATAACTTTATATTCTAAAGTTAAGCGCAGCATCTGCTGGGATGATGACATCATCGTCCAAGATTAAAAACAATTCTGTCTTAAAATACAAAATCAGCTCAAATGAAGGTTTTACCTGCAGAAATTAAGAAGCACTAAAAAAGTCGATCATTTTGATTCGAGTCGGAGCTTAATGGGGGATTGCTGACCTCTAGATGACACAAAGAAAATCTTTAATATCTCTGAAGCAACAGTAGCATTTAGTAGCATCTGATCTTATTTAATTTTTACAAATGACCATTTTTAACTGCACAAACCTGCACTGATGAAAAACTACCCATTCAGTGTACACTGGAAAAACAATCTAGAAATAAGTAAAAGTTTCTTAAATCAAGTGTATTTACCCTTAATTTGAGTAGGTAAATGAGATAGTTTGCTAATAGAATGGACATTTCTACTCTTAAAGTAAGATAATTAGATAATATGCACTTGAAATAAGACAATGCAATTGTTTTCTTATTTTAAGTGTAAATTGTCTCATTCCATTGGCAAGATATCACCTTTACTTCCTTAATTCAAGAACAAATGCACTTATTTTAAGTAAAAAACAACTTATCTAGATTTCGATTTTTTCCAGTGTAGGGTGTCCGCTTCACACAGATGAACACAGTCCCGGGTGCAAACACTGTGCATCTGAAATACAGAGTGATGAACTCCCATTTATGGAAATCACTATGGACACCGTGTTCGGTCTGAATGCACCATAACGGACCTAGTGAAAGATTGTTTTTCTTTTTTTTTTGTTTGCTAAAATCTACAACAAAACTCTCCTGACTGAATCAGGAAATCAAATGACGAGATTGGCTTTAATGAGGGCAGAGACGGAGGACCCTCGGAGTTTACTGTGGAAACCAGCACCCTGAGGAAAGTCTGTTCCTGACCGGGTTAGCTCTATTGAGAATGTTGCTATGGTAACAGATACAGAGGTTGTGAAACGGAGAA
>NW_015156703.1:0-1474 GCF_000732505.1 Cyprinodon variegatus
TCCATCCATCCATCCATCCATCCATCCATCCATCCATCCATCCATCCATCCATCCATCCATCCATCCATCCATCCATCCATCCATCCATCCATCAATACAGTATATTTTTCTTTATTAGATATTCTTTATTAGAGACCATGTAATCAGCATTTCCAATTTACTTCTAAAAATATCATAAATGTATTGTTCTACACATGCAAGAAGTCTTTTATTATTGCATGTTAGTTAGCGCTAGAATTAAATTTAGGTTTAAATTTTCTTCTGTTTCAGTTTTTTGTTTTTTGTTGTGTCTATAAAGATGCCTCCATGTGGTTGTGAAATAGAAATAGAATAGCACATTGTCGTGGTTTCAGTGGCCCTTGCGGACACGCCCCTATCATCTCAGAGCTAAGAACAATTGTATTGTGTTATTATATTATCAAATTGGTTTCAAAATTGCTTAATGACATCAAGGACAATAATTTTTGGAGTTAATTGTAAAACTCTCCTCTTTAAAAAGCAGTGAAGCAACAGGACTTGGATATATCATTTCTATTAGGAGAAATGGATCAATATTTTCTAGAATATTGTGTGCCAAAAGTTATTAAAAATATTTAAATCATACAATTTAAAGTGCCGTCCTACTGTAAAGTGAGGGGAGGCAAATTGAAGATACATTTAAGAATATCTGTGTGATTTTGGTGGCATTTAGAAAATAGAAATAAAGGTTGTATCCCTTAAAGATTTAAAATGGAAAAGGCTTTGTTTTCATTTGCTGTGCGTATAAACAGTGTCTGATTTCAGCTGTGCGTAGCTTTTTATCGAAAGCATTGAGAACAGCTCTTGTGCCACAATCCATTTTTGTTGTCATTTGGTTCTGGCATACTGTTCTACTAACCTTGTCGAATTTCCTCTTCAGCTGTGACAGTGAACTTTCCCAGGTTCTATGGCTACTCTCACATGACATTTGAACCCCTGAAAAATTCCTACCAGACCTTTCAGATCACTCTAGAGTTTAAGGCAAGACATTTTGTTGCATTAAAACATTGCCTCCTCTCAGGCTAGGACGGTTTTTACAATGTTTTATTTTTTTTTTCCTGTACAGGCAGAATCTGAGGATGGCTTATTGCTTTACTGTGGAGAGAATGAACATGCTCGTGGAGACTTCACATCATTAGCTTTGGTTCGTGGTAAACTAAACTTCAGGTTAGAGGCAACATAAAGTTTTCATATGTCTAATGTAATGTCTGTAAACTTATGGTCACCCAGTTTTTTTCTTTGTTTGCATGGATTTAGTTTTTCATTTTTCCCTTTTATGTGCAATAGAATTATGCCTCAAAACATTGATATACACTCAGAGGCCACTTTATTAGGTACCCCATGCTAGTAACGGGTTGGACCCCCTTTTGCCTTCAGAACTGCCTCAATTCTTCGTGGCATAGATTCAACAAGGTGCTGGAAGCATTCCTGAGGGAGTTTGGTCCATATTGACAT
>NW_015156704.1:0-1473 GCF_000732505.1 Cyprinodon variegatus
AATGTGAGCATCAGGGTGCATTTCCTTTAAAGACAACAGCAGCATTTCTTGCTACATTTACACTAATTTTATAAGCACTACACACACTAGATGTTTATCAATGTTTGAAGCGTCACCGGCTCTGATTAATGTGGAATTAGGACTTTTTTCCACTTTGAAAAGGTTTGCATTTCCACTTACCAGTGACTAAGACAGAAGGTAAATATGTGCCAGTTTAACCAAATATAGTCTAAATTTGGTCGTTATATGTGGATTTATCCTGTATTTTTTTTAAGATATATAATTGTACAAAGGTAAACGGGTGAAACACATTCTTATTTTTTAAATGCTCTCTCTGTATCATGAAACAACGCAAAATAACACATTGAAGGGACGCAAATACATTTATTGTATTTACATTTAGTTGCATCATCTATAAAACACAACACTAAGGGGACTAATGGGACTAAATTTATTCCAATATAAAACCACTTTTAACAATTATTGAAAAAAATATATATATATATATAACACCATCTTGTCTGTAATGTAATAATATTTAAAATAAACAGCCAGATTCAAGCATTTTTACCAAACACTAATGTTTGTACTAATTAACTTATGGACTGTGTGAACATCTATGTAAAATAAAAATCGATGTAAATAGTGTTCCTCTGTTTGTTATTGGCTTTATCCTATTTTTTAAAAGTAGAAATAGTCAAAGAAAAAGCAACATTATGTGGAACCGTAATTATGCTTTCTAAACAAAAAATATCAGATGTTAAGGCGCCATCTTGTGTTGTTATACTCTATAAAAGAAATAACACCTTCTGTTTATAGCTGAACTGCCTCAAAGGGTCGTCATAAAATGAAAACAGTCATAACAATGAAGTATTGTTAAAAGGGAAACCCTCACATTTTTTTTTTCAGTCGGCTGTGGCTAAGAATCGGCAATCAACAGCTTTTGCCTGTTTTAGTGTAGATAGAATTAAATTTTTTTTTCATTAGGACTAGTTTCGTAGCCTAATATTATTTGAAGTAACTAGCGTGAATAAAATTCCTATTTCGTGCTCCAAGCACGCACACATGCATACGGACTAGAAAACAGCCAATCAGGAAGAGGGAAGGCGGAACTTGAGGCAGAACAACCAATGAGAGTGGAGCTAAACAGCACAGTTGCTGATTTAAGGGACAGGACTCAGATGGAGCGGCTGCAGCAGCTACTAAGCTGCGAGAGAAAAAGAATAGGCTGTGATCACACACAATGGCTGTGTGTGATCCACCACGCTGAATTTTAAATTATAAACATGTTATTTAAATCGAATTATTGTTAGGGACAAATAGGTCGGTCCAAAATTTTGGTAGGGACATGTCCCTATGGTCCCTATGCAAACCTACGCCCATGCTTAAAGGAATAGTACACCCAAAACATGATTAGCCTTCATTTTCTACTCACCCCCATGCTGAACAACACTCTGGAGTACTTTTTTGATA
>NW_015156705.1:0-1473 GCF_000732505.1 Cyprinodon variegatus
GGGTTGCTTCAAGGACCCATTTAGATAAGGCTCAGTACTGATACTACCCAAGCAAACTATTCTGTTTTTTTGTCTCTATATTAAGAAAAAAGTATCGTTCTGAGAATTACATGTAATTCTTTATGCTGGTCTCGAGGTTTTTGGACGTTTTCTCATGAATATGTTTTAATCTAATTCTGTTCATTATCACATAAATTTGCGGGAAATCTTTTAAGAAACAAGGGCCCTCTCTGGAGCCAAAGCGTGTGCTACGTTCCATCTCTGGAACAAAAATTTGTGTTAAAGTACTCTGTCTGAAACCAAAGTGTGTGCTACGTTCCCTCTCTGGAACCAAAATAAGTGTTAAGGATCCCTCTGTGGAACCAAAGCATGTGCTAAAGTGCCCTCTCTGGAACCAAAATAAGTGTTAAAGTGCCCTCTCTGGAACCGAAATACATGTTAAAGTGCCCTCTCTGGAGCAAAAGTGTGCTAAAGTTCCCTCTCTGGAGCCAAAATAAGTGTTAAAGTGCCCTCTCTGGAGCAAAAGTGTGCTAAAGTTCCCTCTCTGGAACCGAAATACATGTTAAAGTGCCCTCTCTGGAGCAAAAGTGTGCTAACGTTCCCTCTCTGGAGCCAAAATAAGTGTTAAGGATCCCTTTCTGGAACCAAAGCATGTGCTAAAGTGCCCTCTCTGGAACCAAAATACGTGTTAAAGTGCCCTCTCTGGAGCAAAAGTGTGCAAACGTTCCCTCTCTGGAGCCAAAACAAGTGTTAAGGATCCCTTTCTGGAACCAAAGCATGTGCTAAAGTGCCCTCTCTGACGCCAAGGCGAGCACTAAAGTGGCCTCTCTGGAGCCAAAGCATGTGCAAATGAGCCCTCTCTTGAACCAGACTGCATGTTATTGTGTTCTCTCTTGAGCCAAAGTGTGTGTTAAAGTGTTTTCCATGTTCTTGAATAGGTGCTATATCAGCCCCTTTTTTTTGTTCTTCCCTTACCCTTCAAAAAGTTTGTGCATACCAATGCTCTATGACAAAAGCCAGAGGCCCCTGAAGGCTGAACATGGTAAAAAGATAAGACAAGATGGACCCTCACTCTTTCCAGCTGGAATCTGCTCAGTATTTTTGTTTATACTCAATGATGTTGAGTATAAACCGCTGGGTAACCACAGTCACAATAAATTCCCAGCAAATGGCAAAATATGCATATAATGCTTTTCAGAAATAACTTCATTACCTGCATGTAACATGTACAAAGCATGAAATAGGTTATGTTTATTTGCTCAGAAACCATTTACTTGTTTTGCAGTTGTAGACGGCATGCAGGTCTTTTGCTACCTACTTTTTGAATGCTTGATTTCTAGTTGTGAGGTTAGACTTTAAAACTTCTGAGCCAAAATCTATACGGTGATGAGGATGATGAATGTGTTAAAAGGATAGTTCAAGCTTTTGGACATGAAGTTGTGTGAAACAATCACCATCTGTTGCTGAGATGCA
>NW_015156706.1:0-1473 GCF_000732505.1 Cyprinodon variegatus
CTTTGAAAAATGTGATCTTCTCACTTGACTGAACCTGATCTTCGTACCTGCTGAGCTCAGCCTCCAGGCGCTGCAGCTTCTCTGTGAGATCTCTCCGCTCAGCTCTCAAGCCTTCACAGTCCTGCTGCAAAGATGTGCAGCGCTGCTGCAAAGCTGCACACTCCTCTGGGGGACAGAAGGAGAAAAGGACGGAAAGAGACAAGGACAAACGGAGAGAAGGACAGATGGTTCGTTATTAAGAGGCCATGAAATCAGACACATCTTAACCAAGAAGCAGAAGCAGCTTCAACCTTGCAGCTGACTGGCTTTGCTCTGCTGCTGCTGAGAAAATGTCTCCTGCAGGCGGCTGATCTCCTCCTCGTACTTGGCAGCCGTGGCCCTCCAGTGTTCCAGCTCAGAGCGAATGCTACCCACGTTCGCCTGCAGGGCGGCGATCTCTCGCTCCCGCTCTGCGGTGGCCGTCTCCATGGCGTGTCGCAGAACGAGAATCTGACAGCAGAAACAATCCAGGTGAGTACAGTGAGGATGATGATGAGACGAGGCCAATATTAAGAGGAACCCAGGAGGAGAAAGAAGAGGGGGAACAGATCAGTACCTCCTCCTGGGCGGAGCAGAGCTCCTCCCTGGTGCTGCAGATGGTGCCCTCCCTCTGCTCCCTCAGGGCCTCCATGTCCGCCTGAAGTTTCTCCAGCTGAGCTGCATTAGTAGAAGGAACCGACAAGTTAGAACCTGGACCGGTTCTGGGTTGGACTGGTTGATGGTACTATACTCACTCTGCAGGAACTGGATCTGCTTGCTGGACTCCTGAGTCAGCTTGGAGTTACTCCTCCTCTCCTCCTCTAGCAGAGCTGCAGACAGTCGGTCACAGTGCTTGAACATCACAGTACCAAGAACCACCGTGGTACCATGGTGGTACCATGGACCCAAAACTGAGCTTTCAGTCAGGGAGTTCTGCTCAGCAGCTACTGCAGTTACCTTGGAGCTCCAGACATTTCTGCTTCCCAGTGTTGGCCAAGTCCTGGGCTTCCAGAAGTTCTCTGTGGAGATGGCTGATGACCTTCTCCGTGTCTCCTGCTTCCAGACCAGCCCGATTCAGCTCAGCTACACACAAACAACACAGGCGACCATCGGCCCAAGCCTTTTTCAATCTCCTCATGCATAAAAACTCTTGTGACCAAGATCTAGCAGCAAGAGATCTGAAATGTTTCCATCTAAACCTGACCTTTCAGAAATGTTCTTAAAAAAATCCACATGTGTACACTTTAGTAAAAGTATTGAAAGCAGGTGGCAGTTACCTTTCAGCAGGGTGACTCTGTTCTGCGGTTCATTCAGCTCCTGGTCATTCATGTTCCCATCTGATGATTCAACAAACATGTTAATAAAGCCTTAAATGGCCAAGCTCCATCTGATATCAGAGATCTGATTGTTCCTTATGTTCCTAACAGAGCACTTCGCTCTCAATCTGCAGGTTTA
>NW_015156707.1:0-1472 GCF_000732505.1 Cyprinodon variegatus
GAGGTACTTGTAATGCAATGAGAGAACATGATCTAAAGCAGATAACAGGAAGGCTGATCATATTAGAGCAAAGCTGCCTTGTGTTATCCCTTAGAGTCCCTTTCTGTCTCAGAATGTGCTAGAACTTGAAAAGCTGGCAGCTTCTTAGATACTTCAGTGTACACACAAACAAGCAACCACTGTTTTCCTTGGAGGGAAGAAGATGTCCCACCAACACCTTCAATGAAGAAGCCCTGTACAGCTGTGAGTGCGACATCATGAGGAGTGACACTCGATAGTTAAGGGAGGTGCCCTGCTTAGAGGGTGCTTTGGGACTGGGCTCTACTCAACCCACTGACCCACATTTTTTCCCTGGCTGTGATGTTCACAGGTGAACACCATCAAAGATGGCAGCAGCCCTCTCTGTTGCAGCTGAAGCTCAAATTTTGAGTTCTGAAGCTGTTAGTAAAGTAATCTTTAGGTTTCATTTGCTTTGAATGTGCAGAAAATGTATAGCAGTGAAAAAGGTTTCTCACATGAAATCTCTTATCAACACAAGCCACACTTTTAGGTTATGATAAAACTATTGACATCAACTGTATGACTCAGTAGGGAAGACCTATCACATCTTGTTTCTAGCATTATTGTGTTGTTCAAAAAGACCATTTTCATACAGAGTTTGGAAGTTATCAAGTCCTATTTTACTCCATGCTTAAAATATGCTTTAGATAAAAGAGGAAACCATTTGTTTAATCTCAATATTTGAGATACATTCCCTTAAAGAACTATTCAGAACTCCCGAACCTTTTTACATTCAAAATGCTCCAGTTTTAAACTTAAAATATTTTTATTGGGATTTATGCAAAAACCAGAAATAAGTATATAACTAAGAGGTAGAAGGTGCTTTTTTTTGTTAAAGAAAAAAATCAGAAAACCATATTTAGATTCCTGTTCAACACCTTTTTGCTCAAACAATGCAATAGAGTACCAATTACCTTAATACCGTAAGTTAAATGAACTTTTACTTAATGGTTAAAAAGCATAATTAATCAATTAATCAAGCAGCTCTGTGAGAATAAGCTATTCAGAGAAAGTTGTCATAAATATAGCTAAAATATCACAGAGAGCACTAATACACATTGGCCAGCTATCATAGCTATATGGAATCTATCAGTTGAGATGGAAGTCAGATTGTTTCTACTGTATAGAAATACAATATGCCAAAGAAAGCTGACACTGCGAATCCCTATGAACGTACACCTAGTTTAAAAACACAGTAGTTGCAGAAGCATACTCAGGGTTTTTTTTCTTTAATCAGGACATGGACTACAATTGTTTTTAGAATTTAAACTGTAAATAAAATGTCTCTTGCAGGGCAGATTTAGGAAATTTGGGGCCCTGGGCAAAGACAGGCAGGGGGCCCTCTCAATTGAGAAGACAACACATAAAACAGACCCATTCTCCAGATATAGAAATGTTAATAGAATAGACAT
>NW_015156708.1:0-1472 GCF_000732505.1 Cyprinodon variegatus
CCTCTATTGGTGGTCCAGCTTCCTTTAACAGTCCCCAAACATGCATGGTAGGTTAATTAGTCTTTCTAATTTGCCTTAGGAGTGAAAGTTTTACACATGGTTGCTTGTCCTAAATGTGTGCATGTCGGTCTGTGACGGAGTAGCAACCTGTGCAGGATACCTCTCGCCTAATGACTGCTTGAGACAGGCCCTGAGGCTAGGTGAGCCATTAACCTATTTATTGCCAATTAGAAATGTGGTTTATTTGCTAAATATACTTACCTTGATTTATGTACCTTACTTGTTCTAACAGTTACTAGCTATGCTTGGAGAAAGCGGTACAGAATGATAACTATTATGTGAATATATAAGAGGATGAGTAACTTTTTGTTGTACATTGAACAGTTTTAAGAGACCAAAATATACCATAGTAACATTCAATTAATATGCTAAAATTCAAGTTTTATATTGATTCTGTTGGAATGCAATTTGTTTCAATTTTGGGCTTGTTCCTCCTGATGTTTCATAAGAGGTAAAATTGGTAAAACTATATAGCCTGTTTTGTGCTGCCTTTCCTTTCGTAGGCAAGTGTGATCATAGAATGATATGAGGTTCATGCAAACAACCCTGATGCATTCAGTTTGGCTTGTTTGATTGAAAATAATATGCTACTTATGTGAGTCATGAACTGTAATTAATGTATGTTTTATCATATGTAATTAATGCAAGTCTTCATTTGACAAAAGACAAAGTGAATAGGAACAGACCTTCCAAAAACTCTGTGAGACATGTTTCTCAACTGTACAAGCTAGAGTAAAGCTGAAACTTTACAACTACAATTGGAATTTCATTCATATTGACTCAGTTAAATTGTTATTGCCAAAAAAATTATTACTTTAAGATCTGTGATAAGTTCTTTACCATTGGTAGAGAGGCTTTGGACGTCATCAATTTTGGACCCTCCCCTAAATGAATCATGCCTCGAAATGTGGTTCTAGAAAACACCTCCTCCATTACTCGACACAAGCCTTGAAGGCTTGGCTCATCTCATAACATCACTACATGGCACATACTTCTACAAGCCACAAAAGGGGCTCAGGGAAAGCAGCTCATCCAGGATGGCACCTTATTGTGAGCTGTGTCTGTCAGAGTGGTGTCCCGAGGCTGGAGGTGCTACCAGAAGACAGGCCAGTACATCACGAGACCTCATTTGGCAGGTGTGTGTCAGAAGTTACTGCAAGATAAAGGCTTTAAAGCACCCCCGACCTCCTATTCCCCAGACCTCATTTCAGTTCAGCAAAATTTGGACATCATGTCTTCATCCATCCACCAACGTCAGGTTGCACCACAGACTGTCCAGGTGTTGACGGACACTTTGGTCCATCAGGAGCAGGCCCAGGCATTGAAGAGAGCTCATGCAGGCACATTTAGACCACACAAAATACTGGGCCTAATTTTGACCTGCTTTAAGGACATTACATCAAAGTTGAATC
>NW_015156709.1:0-1472 GCF_000732505.1 Cyprinodon variegatus
CATCTAAAGTGCAGAATAGAGAACAATGCACTTTCAGAACACTGTGTGATTGAATAATTCTGTGCACTTTTCACTTTCAGACTTTTTTGTAACAGGTGCAGCTGCTGAGAATTATTTTTGTTTGGCTAGCGTCATTGTTATGCGCGCAAAGCATAGCCAAGGACGGAACTTTTAATTTTATAAGTTTTTTATCAAGCATGCTTAATATTGTGCACAGCATACAACCTCAAAATATTGTTCTTATTGTTTATTTTATTTATTTATTTTATTTTATTTATTAATAAAAATATTTCAGTTGAATTTTGGAGTCTTTGTTTTTATCCTTGTGGTATTGAAAATGGTATCGAGTATCGAATATTTTCCTTACTATCAGTATCGAGTTGAAAAGTTTAGTATCGTGACAACCCTACTAGAGATTGACAACAGAGTTCTTTGTTATGAACATAAGGAACAATCATATCTCCGATATAAAATGGGAGTTTGGTAATTGGGGTTTATATGCAAGAAGGATAATTTTAAATAATATTTTGAATTTAATGGAACGCCAACGAAGGGAGGCTAAAATAGGAGAAACACTGTACGATCTCTGCTTAATTTTTAACTTAACTCTGGCTGCAACATTTTGGATTAACTGAAGGCATTTTTTTGGACTCCCTGGTAATAAACAATTGCAATATTTCAGCCTTGAAGTAATTAAAGCATGAACTAGTTTATCAGGATCAAATCTGGACAAGATATTTCTATTTTTTGTTATATTTAGTAGATCTAAAAAATTAAAATTATTTAATCTATGATTTTTAGTTACATGTCCTGATCAGAAATAACAAAAAGGTATTTTATGTTATTATTTCAGGCCAATTTTATGCCATCCAGATGAAGTGACTGACTATTCAGCTTCTTCTTCTTCAAAAGACTCTGGTCCAAAGAGAAGAACTTCTGTTCTGTTGTTCTGGTGTGTTCATGTATCAAGTAAAGGACAGAAAGTGGAAATTAATCCAATGCCACTTGATAATTCTACCAATTGGAAGCATGTACCTAATAAAGAGAACTTGCCCTAGCACTACTTCATGTTGTACTCCTAAGGTCATTGTGGTAGCAGTTCCAAAGAACTTTTAGTTTTGGTCAATCTTAGATCCCCCCAGTGGACAGAAGTTGTGTTATTTTGCCTGAGGGAAGACATGGCCAAGTAAAATCCTGATCTGGTCACCTGCAGTTGGATTGAACTACATTTCTGTTTCCAGGGGCTGAGTGAAAGATGAGGTACTGTACCTTATTGTGGCAAAACAATGTCATATGACAGTGTTGAAAATAAATAACGCTTAACTTGTCAGCATATCAGTCGTTGACTTGTTGGAGATTGATGTGCTGACAAGTTTAGAGCCTTGAAACAAATTAATATGATGTAATGTTTTGTATTGCGTGAGTATCAACCCTGCACAATTTGCACGAATGACGGGGAATTTTAATCGCAT
>NW_015156710.1:0-1472 GCF_000732505.1 Cyprinodon variegatus
CGCATTAAACCAGCATGAAAGCAGCGCGAGCTGCTGAAACCGAAACTATTTCTTCCGCTTGACTCCATTTTGTTGTGCAGACATTTTAAGGCTGGCTGTGGTGAGTAACACTGTCTGTAAAACTGTGTCTGTTTTAAGCTTTTCTCTGTGTTTATCGACTGTAAAGGAGCAGAGTAACAGCTGTGTTAATATTGTGTTACAGTGAGGGCCTCAGGCCCCCATTGCCCCCCTCTAACTGGAGTTTATCACTAGATGATTTACTTCCTCTTAGTGACGCGCCCCAACTTTCTTTTCGCTCTTTGTGAGTTTTTTTTTTTTTTATTATTTATTTATTTAGTTTTGTGTAACCAGTAGCAGTGGCGGACTAAGCTATTTTGGGGCCCCAGGTGAAGTTCAGTCATGGTCTCTCCTCTAATGGCGCGTTCTCACAGCACGCGGTGAAGATGGGGATTTCCTGCAACCTGTCAGGAAGTTCACTGCTCTGCATTTCAGTTGAACTGTGTTCACACCCTGGACAACATCATCAAATAGGAGAAGCTTCAGCTGCATGAAGCTGCAACCCTACAGACTGAAATATCTAATCAGATAGACTGAATGGTTATTGCTTCTTTAGTGCAGATTTATGCATTTTAAATAGTTACTGTAAAAAGAAGAAAAAAAGATGAATAAATAAAAAAGATCACATGTGCAGCTGAAGCTGCAGAGATATTAAAGATTATTTTTTAGGTCTCCCAGAGGTCAACTATTCCCCCATTAAGCTCCAAACTGAATCTAAATGATCTAGTCTACTTTTTCAGTGCTGCTACATTAGACTTAGACTCAACTTTATTTATCCATTGGGATTACTCCTTCAGGGAAACTCTGCCATTAAAGATAAAAATACAACAGACAATATAAAATGAATAAATTTATTATTTGCTCTGATTTGGTTTTAAATAATTATTTTTACTTACAGCTGAGGATGTCAATTACTGTAATGGTCCCTTGAGAAGTGGGTATATTGAAACTCCTTTTTTAATGCAGCCCAGAAACAATGACATGTCAGACTGATCTATGATGTTTACCCCAAAATTCCTTTATAGTATTTACTTAACGCGGGCAGAGCGGGCATCGACGTTAGGCTTAACAGTAACGGGGTAGCACAGCTAACATTAGCTGAACTGCTGGCTAATGTTAATTCACGAGGATGTTTGTAATTAGGAAATGAAAGTGTTTGACTAGCTTGCTTCATGTTACTGATTCTTTGCAAATCCTAAAGGCAAATCATTTAAAGTAAACTTATCAATGTTATTTATTATGTGAGCAATATTAACCTCAGCATGAACCGTCCTTCTCTGCCTCTGAGTGGTTGTCATGCCTACAGTTAACCAATGTAATCATTAAAGGCAGTGAGTACTAGCCAATTAGAAGCAGATTAACGCAGGTGATGCCTTCACCAGCCTAGGAAAAAAATGTGAAATTTAGCTTGGAGA
>NW_015156711.1:0-1471 GCF_000732505.1 Cyprinodon variegatus
GAACCCCAGTCGGCCTCGGCAGATGGCCGCTCACACTGAGCCTGGTTCTGCTGGAGGTTTCTTCCTGTTAAAAGGGAGTTTTTCCTCTCCACTGTTGCTAAAATCATGCTTAGTGTGAGGAATTGCCGTTAAATCAATGAGTCGATGCAATAAACTGGTTTTCCTTAGAGAGAAAACTTTGGATCAGTTTGACTGGATGATCCGGTTGAACTGTAAAGTGCGTGAAGGCCTTGAGGTGTGTTGTGAATTGGCGCTATATGAATAAACTAAACTAAATATAATACTTCTAAAATATATTCTAATATTAAAATAGTAATAATATATCAGCAACCCAACTTTCTGGGTTTAAACAACCAACTGGTGTCGTCAATGTGAGCACTTGATTGGGTTTTATAAACAACCTATTTGGGTTGTATGAACAAACATTTGTTGTATTAAGGACACCAACTAAAATTGTTGAGTTAAATTAACCAGCGCTTGGTTGGGAAACTACCATATCTGACAACTTCATTTTTTGTGGGAATAATTATTTCTAATTGTCTTCAGGTGAATGTTTTGGACTCCTGGAAGAATTGGCTCCTATTTTTTGTTCATGTAATAAGAAAACTCTGGTAAAAGTAAAAGCTATTGATTGAACTGCTTGAAAAACTTAAGTAAAGTAAAATAGTTTCTTCATTGTATTTTAAAAAGTTCTAACATTGTATTATAGTTATACAATCTTTAAGAGATTTTCTTTAAATCTATGTTTACTTATTATTACGAGAAAAAAATTTGATATATCTAACTCACTAGGACCCCTTCTAAAACCCTTATTTTTCTTTAGTCCTATTAGCTTCTTTAATGATAGAACGGTGGGGGTAATGGAGAGTTGTAACACATTGTTCATCTTAGTGCACACATAGCTCACTTAACAATGGTTACACATGAATAGCAAACGTGTTGTTCACCATTAAGATCATTTGTGGTGAAAAACTTAGAGTAAAGTCTTAAAATTTCTTTCTATTCTCACATTTTCTTATGTTTTGCTAATGTTGATCAGCTTAAGAGAACAAGAGTACTCTTTTTTTACCCTAAACCATACAAAATAATAATAATAAAAAAACTTATCTAAAAACAATTCTATGTACATAGGGTGTGTTCAGCTTTATCCTTTTGAGCAGAGATCACGGATTAGCACTTGCTGTCTTATTCGAACCCAACCTGATTTAAAAGATTTTAAAGTTAATGCATGTTGTTCGATAACAGTGTCTGATTCCAATTTCATTGCTTCTCCTGTTAATACGGTAAAGCCCTCAAGAGCGCCCGGGATGGGGCTGCATGTGATACAAATGATCCAATGAGCTGCTGTCAGTCTGGGTTGCTGCTGCTGCTACTTTTAGACACAGCAGACAAACCTGTGGGAAGCCGGGCGATGGGAAAGAAGGAGAAGATGATGAGAAAAAGAGAGCAGAGAAAGAAAAGTGAAATGGTG
>NW_015156712.1:0-1471 GCF_000732505.1 Cyprinodon variegatus
TACGCACTATATACCATAATGTTAACATTAAAGGAAAAGATAACTCAAAAAGACTAGATTTATGTTTAAATCATAAGCCAATAAAGCTAGCCCCCGGACGTAGCGTAGGATCCCATTTCCGGTGCAGATCGGGAACAGACGAGTGATTAAAAAGAAAGGATTTTAAGGCATTTATTTTCTGAGGAAATGCCTTATTAACCTTTAATACGTTATATTTTAGTTTGCTTACTATGTTTGGGGAGGGAAAAACGTCATTTAGGTTGTTTTAACAAAATAAAACGAAAAAAATGTTTATCTGTATGCGCATGTGCAAATGAGCCGATGGCGCATGTGCAGAACGGATCGTGCTTCTGGGACAAAACGGGTAGTGACATGGACTAGAAAAGTGGACGGACAAATATGTGTTGCTACTCCCAGGACACGACCGATCTGTTCAATCTGCTGTGACTCTGTGGTGACTTTTTTTTTGTATTGTCTTTTGTATCTCTTTGTTAGGATTTCAGTTTGTGTGTTTTGTGTTTGTCTTCCTTCCTCCACCAGGTGGCGCCTGGTTCTGGTTCGCCTCCTCACACACCTGTGGAGGGTTACCTCGTTAACGGAATGTTCTTAAGCTGCTGACTGCCACTACCTCAAAGCCAGAGTGTTTGCCAGTTTTGGGTACTCTAGCCAAGCTGAGTTTTGTCAACCTGAGTCTTAACCTTATAATTTTTGTGTTTGCCTCTCAGCAGGAAGTCATCCTGCAAGCTGGATGTTTCGGACCTTCTCTCCCTGGAAGGATCATCTGAGCCTCAAACTGAGCTGGGGATTCAAACTGGATGTTTGGATCTACTTTCCTGGATTCATCTCCACTACGACCCGTTCAAGTACAGCAGGAAATCTAAGTGGCAGTCAGTTTCTCCGTTCAACTACAAAACAACCGCATTCTGGGTAACCTAATGAGACAAACACTGGAACAACCCCACACCGACTGGAGTCAGAGTCAACCATTTTTCTGGAAAAGTGAGTCAACAAACTATTTCTCCTCTTCAAGTTCGAGAGTCAAATTTCCCACTTAACCTGAACTAACTGCAGTGTCTTCCCCTCACCTTTCAGTTCCGGTTGAGCAGTGTTCAATACTGGATTCCTCACAATCTCCTCAATAAACCTGGTAAACTTTTTCCCTGGTCTCTTTGTATTGGTTTCTCTGCATGCGGGTCCGAGCTCTTGATAAAATCATGACACTCTGCCTCTTTTTCTATCTCTGCTTCTGTCTCCTTGAACCCCAGTCGATGCCCGCTCACACTGAGTCTGGTTCTGCTGGAGGTTTCTTCCTGTTAATAGGAAGTTTTTCCTCTCCACTGTCTCTACAAGCATGCTTGGTGAGAGGGTTTGCCTTCGAGTCAATGATTCGATGCAATCAACTGGTTTTGCTTACATAGAAAACTTTGAATCAGTTTGACTGGATGATCTGATTGAATTGTCTCTATAAAAT
>NW_015156713.1:0-1470 GCF_000732505.1 Cyprinodon variegatus
ATGGATGGATGGATGGATGGATGGATGGATGGATGGATGGATGGATGGATGGATGGATGGATGGATGGATGGATGGATGGATGGATGGATGTCTATTTATTCAACTAACTTTAGAAGGCTGATAATGAGGCTTGAAAAGCCAATGGTTCTAGAAAGTGTCCAGCGTGCTGCAGAAACCAGCAAACCAGCACCACCACGACAGGTGCACCATCCTCTCAGTACAGTACACTTTGCTCCTTTTCTGAACTCCTCCAACGCAACAATTTACACTTTCAAAGAACACATTCAGATGGACTTTTCAATGAGCAAAGATCAACTTCAATAGGATTAAAATCTTAATTTTCCCTCAGAACAATCGGGAAACTTTCCCAGTCGGTGGACGAGCCAATCAAAGTCTGTGGGAAGAAGTGGGAGAGCTGCAATGGGGGGATTTGATGCGGTTCACACTCCACTACACTGCTTTCTGTTGGCCTCTTTACATTTAGGGCAAATGGAGGCTAAGCTCAAGCTCAATCCCCTGTGTCGTTGAGATAGCAGACCTTTGGCTCAGGGTAAATCTCTGCCCCCTCCCCTCTTTTGCAAACAGTGAGGCAAAAAGCTGGTGAGTCAGTTTTACTGGAAAGAGCTGATCCGACAAAATAAAAACAAAAAGGGCAAAGGGAAATCAAAGACAACCAAGTTAGATTCACAGGTACAGAAAACTATTACTACACATAATTCTTCATTCCAATCGAATTGTCCCATATATGGTCACTTTACAAATATTATAACGTGTTTAATAGGAATTTTCTGTGACTGATACAAACAGAAGGAGCCCATTCACCCAACAGGTAAAATTCTGAACTAACTTGATTGGTAAATAGAGTTCCTCTCCGTCTGTGAAGACCTCAGACATTCGTACAAGAACAACAGCTCACAGATGGCTGTACAGTTATCACCCAAAAGATAGACAAGAAGCGGCACAGCTTCAGAGCTACTAAAACATAGCTGTCTACCGAAACCAACCGGAGATCATTACTTTGGGAAGCAGTCAACTTTGGAGCAGCTGCATGGATTCCCTGCTCAGGTGACATAACTGAACACACTCATACCATGGGGAAACATGAAGGTGGCAGTATCATGATGTGGGTATTAGTTCAGCAGGGAAGGGAGGATGAACAGAGCTGAATTAGGCCTAGTTCTGGAGTAAAACCTGACTTAAAGTCTATTAAAAAATGGCCCAAGCACCAGTTTAGAAACTATTTTAAGACTTAAAAACTGGTAGGTTGTATTTGGCAAAGAAGAATGGGCAGAAATGTTGGTGTTTAGATGTCCAAAGCTGGAAGAGACAAACTCCAACCTTAGTAGAGACTCAAAACAAACTAACACCATGTTTTTTAGGGATCTATGGATAATATTTATAAATAATGTGATATTTTTTCTTTCATTTCACAAATTTGGACTATTAAGAGGTCCATGGTAAGCCCGTAA
>NW_015156714.1:0-1469 GCF_000732505.1 Cyprinodon variegatus
CAGCAACCATTCAACACAGTACGGCGCCATTGTGGTTGTGATACTGTGTCGCGCATGCGTGTTTAGAGGCGACGCTATGACGCATGCGTGTAAGAAAAAAAATGCGGTTAGAGCTTAAAGATGGAAACGCGAAAACGGCGTTTCAAAATCTTCCCAATATGAAGGCTTAATAAAAAAAAGATCGTTTACAGACCCCCGAAACGGCGGCTTCGTATGGATGAGAGGCTGGTTTGGTGAAAAATTTGTGCGATTAGGCCAGGGTTTGGCTTCGTGTGGACGGGGCCTGACTCCACCCTTTCACTAAATTACAGATTCTGACCAGGAGATGATGCTTCTCTTTAGATTTTAATGTCCACAAATCATGACAGAAAGGAATATTTTAGTACAAAGATTGATGTTTAAAAAGGAATTGTAAGGGGCCAGCCAAAAGCCCATCAAAGAAAGTGGGGAAATTTTGAATGTCTACTACTGTATATTAAAAATACTTTCTTCCTCCCCACTTCTGAAATCAAAATTTCATCCATGCTGTAGGAAATGTGGAAGAATTGGTAGAAACTCTGTCACTACCTGCTAGAAACTACAGAAACTTAATGATGGTTCTAGGATTAAGGAACTCTACCTTCAGCTGCTTTGGGAGACATTCCTGAGAAAAGAACGGGAAAAATAATTCACGGTCACATCCTAGACATCAATGGCGTAAATATTATTAAGCTGAGACTGCAGTTGCTTAGGGGCCCATCACGTCTTAGGGGCCCCGTCACTGACACCTGATTGGCCCCCTCCTCAATTGTAGACGAGAACGTCTCTTTGCAGACGTAATGGTGCAAAAAATTCCTTTTAAACCCAACTGATACTGAAGGGACTGACCGCACCGGACCTTATTTATACCGCAACACATGCCAGATATAATGGTGAGCCGTTTAAACACCAATAGCAAAGCAGACAGTGGTACTTTTAATTACTATGTTAATAACTGTGTATAGTTCATCAGACAGTTGGTAAAAAATACTCATATAATATGCTTCAAACTGCAATAAAGATCTTAAAAGAACGATGTATTTGAGCATTTTATTTTTTACACTACGACTTGGAATTATGGGTAATCCAGAGTGATTAAAGCCATAACTGTTACGTACAACATGTTAGCAACAATGGATACAACCAAAAAGAGGTGAAATTAGTTTTTGGAACTTGGGATGTATGTACCATGTTGTGCGCTGTATTTTTCCGGGTGTGATGTGTGATCATATATCACTGAAATGCATAATCGGATCTTCTTGGCAGATTCATGGAAGTGTCGCCGTATCCTGAACCTGTATTACGTGTTGTACTTCATATGGGGCCCACCCAGATAATGTTGCTAACATTGTAATGTTGTGTCGTCACGCCATTGCTAATCATGCACATTCCCCCAAAAAAATAAATAAATAAGACTTAGCTGTAGCAGTCATGCGACATTAATATTAGAA
>NW_015156715.1:0-1469 GCF_000732505.1 Cyprinodon variegatus
GCTGATATTTCTCTCCAGGATGGAGTCACAGCCAAACAGGAACAGACCAGATGAAGCTACTATGAGAAAAAGCAGAGAGAGCAGAACATTAGAGATTGAAATAACAAATTTTTCACAGTGGGTAAATAGAGATAGAATGAATAAGAATGATGTAAAAGGGGTCCCAATGTCCTCCAGCATAGGAGGACGTAGGAGCCAATTAAACTGAGTCATACAGTCAGACTGGTTAAAAGTTTCTAAGGAAAACCCCCTGATTACATCCAGTCCATTTACTTTGCAGGATTCACTCCTGGATTAGAATGTGCCAACAGTAGATATTCGCTTGCATTGTGTCGTTGACTTTGCAGCAATCCCTCACACCAAGTATGTATGCTGTGGCAGTGGAGGGAAAAGAAATCTCTTATTAGAAAGAAACCTTCAGCAGAACAAGGCTCAGTATGAGCAGACTTCTCCCAAGGCGAACTTGGGTTCAAAAAGACGATAAAGGAACACAGAAGCACTGATTTTTATTTAATATTTTCTATTTTAGAAAGGTGCACAGTAAACTTGCTCCACAGGTGGTTCTGTCTAATAAAGAAACTGGTAGACAGATGAGCTCTGAGTTGGTTTTTCATCTAAAAAAAGAATGAAAAGGAGCATATACATAATAAGGCAAGCCAATAGCTATGTCTAGGAGAAGAACAGGATTAAGCACTTAAAAACAGGCCTGAAGGTGTAGATGGCAGCAGGCAGCTGACATTTCCCTCCAGGATGTTCTCACAACCAAGCATAACCACACAAAACATAACCAATATGACAGGAAAAGGTAGAAAGAAAATAAAGTTAGAGGTTGAACTAACAAATATTGCAAAATGGGAGAATAGAGATAGAATGAAATCAATTATGAAAAATGGTCTCTATGTCCTCCAGCAGCCTAAGCCTATAGCAGCATAACTATAGAGATAGCTCAGGATAACCTGAGCCACTCTAACTATAAGCTTTATCAAGAAGAAAAGTTTTAACCCTAGTCTTAAAAGCAGACAAGCTGTCTGCCTCAAAACCAGTTGTTGGTTCCATAGAAGAGAGGCCTTTTATTAAGTTTTCCCCAGACTATTTCATATCTATAGGCTATTTCCCTAAAGCGAGGCAGGTCAGGATGCTTTGGATGATATGCATGTTTCTATGACATCCTGGTTGTGGCAATAGGGGGATCTTATATTTATTGTTATCCTGGCTACTCCAAAGAAGATGTGCTACAGTTTCCTATTTTCTCCATTTGTGGATAATAGCTTTTCCCTGTAGTTTGTTACACTCCCAGAGTCTTTAAAAGGCTTTGTATTATTGAGTCCCTTCAAATCAAGGAAAATGTGTTACCTATTGGGATTTGTTTTTTTTAACCTGCCTCATGTTGTCAGATAGGATCTATGTCAGAGGTCTTCAACAGGGGGTCCGCGACCCCTAGGGGGTCCGCAGAGGTACTGCATGGGGGT
>NW_015156716.1:0-1469 GCF_000732505.1 Cyprinodon variegatus
AAAAAAACATGGAATCACTCAATTCTGAGGAAAAAATTGTGGAATAACCTTGTAAATTTCTATCCCCAAAACTAGCACTTGGATCAAATTGGACCTGTTAGTCTGCATCTAAAAGGGAGTGATCACACCTTGGAGAGCTGCTGCACCAAGTGGACTCAAATGAATCATGGCTCAAACACAAGAGATGTCAATTGAAACGAAGGAGTGGATTATCAAACTCTTAAAAGAGGGTAAATCATCATGCAATGTTGCAAGAGATGAAGGTTGTTCACAGTCAGTTGTGTCTAAAATGTGGACCAAAAACAAACGACATGGGAAGGTTGTTGAAGGCAAGCATACTAGTAGACCAAAGAAGACATCAAAGCGTCAAGAAAGAAAACATAAAGCATTATGTTTAAAAAAAAAAAAAAAATGGAAAACAAAACAAATGAGGATCGGCTGGGAGGAGACTGAAATCAATGTCTGTGACTGAACTGCAAGAAGCCACCTTAAGGAAATAGGATAAACGTACAGCAAAGCTAAACGAAAGCCATCCTTAACACCTAAACAAAAAACAAGGTTAAGATGGGGTAAGGAAAAGAAATCATGGACAGTGGATGACTGGATAAAAGTCATAATCAGTGATGAATCTCAATTTTGCATTGGGCAAGGTGATGATGCTCAAACCTTTGTCTGGTGCTGTTTCAATAAAGATGACTGCCTGAAGAGGACATGTAAATTTCCATAGTCATCGATGATATGGGGCTGCATATTAGGTCAAGGCATTGGGGAGATGGCTGTCATTAAATCTCCAAAAATTGCACTAGTTTTACTTGAAATTTTGGACAATTTTCTTATCCCATCAATTAAAATTGTTTGGGGATGATTAAATAATTTTTCAAAATGATCATGCATCTTGCCACAGAGCAAGAATTGTACAAACATTCCTTTAAAAAAAGACACATAAGGTGAATGTCATGGCTTGCAAATAGTCCGGATCTTAATCCAGTTTAAAAAAAAATTGGTGGAAGTTCAAGAAAATGGCTTTAACCTGCAAAGCTGATCTGGCAACAGCAATCAGAGAAAACTAGAGTTAGATTGATGAAGAGTACTGTTTGTCACTCATTAAGTTAATTCCTCAGAGACTGCAGGCTGTTATAAAAGCCACAGGTGGTGCAGCAAAATACTAATCATGTGTTAGAGCTTTCTTTTGTTTTTCATGATTCCAATTTCTTTTCCTCAGAATTTAGTGATTCCATATTTTTTCCCACTGCTTGGTTTAAAAAAGTAAGCCTTACTGACTACCATTTTTTTCTTTTTTTGTTTTTATTGCTTTTACTGTTTCCTTAAAGCCAGACAGATGCCATTTGAAATTACTTTAGTTTTGTGTCATGTTTTGAACATCCTCCGAAGCTGATGATTCCATCTTTTTTGCCTGGGGTTGTGTATCTGTAAGAAACCACCTCAGTTTACGTCTCTGCATTTGTGTC
>NW_015156717.1:0-1468 GCF_000732505.1 Cyprinodon variegatus
AAAGGAGCTGATAAGCTCCCCTACGCTCTGGTGCAGAGGGTGAAAGGTGTTGTCAATGATGGATGTAAGCTTGGACAACACCCTCCTCTCAGCCACTTCCTCCACAGAGTCCAGAGAGCAGCCTATAGGAAAGAAATGGCCTTTCTCAACAGTTTGTTCAGCCTCTTTTTGTCCCACTCTGCATTGCCAGGGGCCCAGCAGCAACACCGTAGAGGAGGGCTGATGACACCACATCAGCCCTCACTCCAGGCCTGGGGCCTGCTCACTCCAGTCATAGGTTTTAAGCAGGGGCCTGCTTACTCCAAAGGACCTCAGCCTCCTCTTTTGATGGAGGCAGCTCTGGCCCTTTTCTACAGGGCGTCAGTGTTATGAGTCCAGTCCAGTTTATTATTGACGTGAACACCCAGGTATCTCTCCACAGTTTCTATGTCCTGCCCCTGGATGTTCATGGTGGAGTGAGGTGGGGGGTCTTCTCCTGAAGTCGATCACCATTGCCTTGGTCTTACTGGTAGTAAGACACAGGTGGTTCTTCTTACACCACTTCATAAAGTTCATGATGACTAATCAATACTCCAGCTCGTTCCACTCAGAAACACAGGGCTGTGTTGGCATTGTTGGCTGCCAACAATGGCCGAGTCATCTGAGAACTTCCAGAGATGACAGCTGTCCGTGTTGTAGGTGAAGTCCGAGGTGTAGAGGGTATGAGAGACAGAGGAATGGAGATATAATGGTTATAGAATGGTGCATTGGGGGGCCCAGGTACTGCAGACTGCCACCTCTGACTGACAGCTGCCCGTGCTGAGGGCGTTCAGTGAGGTAGTTGATGGTCCAGCAAGCAAGATGTTTGTCCACTCCAACTTCCTCCAGCCTCCCCCTAAGCAGCTCTGGTCTGATGGTGTTGAAAGCGTTGGAAATGTCAAAGAACTTGACTGTGCTCTCGACGGTCACCAGGTCGGTGAGTGCCCCCTGCAGCAGGTAAATTATGCCATCCTCCAATCTGATGTCAGGTCAGTAAGCAAACTGCAGTGGGTCCAGGGTGGGGCTCACCACCGTGCATACGTGGGCTAGGATGATGTGCTCCATGGTCTTCATCAGGTGTGAGGTCAGGGTGACAGGTCCAAAGTGGGCATGTTCCTTGGTGTGCAGCGTTTTGGGAACTGGTACCACACAGGAGATCTTACAGAGAGTAGGGACCACCCCCAGACTAAGGTTCAGGTTGTAGATGTAGCTTAGGAGCTCACAGAGCTCATCAGCCCAGTTCCTCAGCAGCCTTGGGGGAATGCAATATGGTCCTGAGGCTTTCCTCTGTTTTGGTCTCTTCAGTTTAGAGATTCCTTCATAAAAGACCAAAATAAAGGAAATGAGTAATCTGTTTATTGCGGATGACACTCTGAATGTTAACTCTAAGAAGGAGTTTGAATGTAGAGAAGAAAAAAAAAATTGGGGGGTTGTTTTCTGTTGTAGTCTG
>NW_015156718.1:0-1468 GCF_000732505.1 Cyprinodon variegatus
AGGCATATTCCAAGATGACAATGCCAGGATTCATCAGGCTCAAATTGTGAAAGACTGGCTCAGGGAGCATGACACATAATTTTCACACATGGATTGGCCACCACAGAGTCCAGACCTCAACCCCATTGAGAATCTTTGGGATGTGCTAGAGAGGGCTTTGCGCCGCGGTCAGACTCTACCATCATCAATGCAAGATCTTTGTGAAAAATTAATGCAACACTGAATGGAAATAAATATTTTGACATTGCAGAAGCTTATCGAAGCAATGCCACAGCGAATGCATGCCGCAATCAAAGCTAAAGGCGGTCCAACAAAGTGTTAGAAGGACTTTTTTTTTTGGTGGTGACTTTTTTTTTGGCCAGGCAGTGTATAATGCACCTCTTCTTACATTGGGTCCTTGGTTTTACGTTATTACATCATGTTCTACTCACCTATATTAGTTTTGTATAATTTGGAGCCGTTCTGAAGATATTCAGTTTTGTAATATCCAAGTGATTTGCCTACATGTTATGAATGCTGGCGTACCATAAAGAATAAATTATGAACAGTTTGTGCCTTCAACTCTTTACCCATAGGAAGCTGTTACTTGGATATAACAAAAACAAATATCTTCAGAACAGCTCCAAATGCTCCTGTTTTAGCTGGAGCCAGATGCAAAAAAATAAAAAAATTTTTAAAAAATCTCTATATATATCGCTTCTAGGGCTCTTTATTGAAGTTTCACAAGGGAGAAAAAGCTTTCACAAAACAAAGAGGGAGTTTTACAAATTCTGTTTTTATCTTGGAATTAGGGCTGAGCGATATGGCTAAAAAAATATTCTGCACAAAGGCAAGAAAAAAAGAGCTTAATTTGCTGAAATATATAATTTATCAAACAGTCAACTTGTAATGATCTTCTGGCAAGTAGGTGGTTTGTTAAACAGCAGCTGCTGAGAGCCCAGTTCATGTCGATATAATTGGACCAAAAGTCTGTAGTAGCTGTAAAAAACAAACCAACTTTTCATACAGCTCCAAATCGGCCTTGTCAAAGCCAAACAACTTCCAAATAATCGATCAAACACCAGTCCCTTTTCTCTGTAACAAATCTTCAGATTGAGCAGCGGCCATAGCGTGAGTAAACAGTGCAGGATGTTATCAAGCGGAGGGAGTAAAGAGGAAGAGAAGCAAACGTGCAAGTAAAAAATGCAGAAGAAGAGGCTTCCTCGATTTTATGATTTAGCAAAATGTCCAATTGTGGACTTTTAAAAACATGAAATAACTGAATTTGATTTATCGCCCAGCCCTACTTGGAATAATATAAGCCAGGTTAGAAGCGTCTGATTGCTATAATTCTTAAAGAAGAGCAGATTAACAACATTTAAGATTTTAAGAAAAGAGGTGGAATAGCCCTTTAACTTTTTGCTGAACCGGTATAATGAGAAGAACAGCATGCCTGCTGAGAATTGCCTGACCTGTTGCTCTCTAAGCT
>NW_015156719.1:0-1468 GCF_000732505.1 Cyprinodon variegatus
CTCAGAAATTACAGTCGCGCAGGGGCGGAGCTAGATGGGGGGCCAGAGGTGGCCATGGCCACTCATTGGCCACCCCTACCATTTTTTCCGCCCTCCAATACAGACGTTGGCACCAGTAATACATTTAAGAGGAATGTTTAAACTTATTAAACAATAAATTTTTCATATATTAATAGTTACTTGACAACTAAAATGCTGTGGTTAATTATTCACATCAAAATACTAATATTAAAGTTGATTTATACAGAATTCATGCTCTTTAAACACTAGGACTCCAAGGATTCTGATCCTACCAGAACTCCCACTGGCCGTCAATTTGATGGGGGACATTTTTCCCAATGGAACGCATGAGTAGTGATGATGTCATTAACTGAAATAGTTCTATTGTGAGATCTAAACCCATTGTGGATATGTAAACCATAAAAGAAATCTGATATTTATTTTTTTAAAAGGCTGTATTGTACGCTATTATTATTTATGTTCTAAATTTGTTTTAAAAGTAAATGCATAGAGTAAGACTGTTTTACTACACAGGTTCAAAGTTTCAAATTAGAATTTTATTTACAGAAATTGATTGATTTCCCCCCCGAATATTTCCCGCTGAAAACCTTTTCACATTTATGACAAACATTATATGAGCATTTTTCTGTGCAGTGCTGAAGCACCTGGCGCTGTTATCTGTGCCTTGCCAAAGCTGCTCTTCAGTGGCAGAGGGGCTGGAAACCTGCGGGTTCACCGCAACTGTTTTACCAGTTCAAGGATAAAATCTCTGCGTGAAAAAGTGACATTCAAACACCTCCTGAACAAAACCAATGCATTTATACCTGATATTTCCGGCTGAGTGAACCGGCTGAGATGTGGGCAGTGCTTGAACAAAAGTTTTACTATTGTCTGAGGGGTCACTGATACGTCTGCATTTTCCCTGGGATGGGTGATCATCCTCTGACTCGCTGTCAGAATCTGAGCCGCTTCCTACTCAGTCCTCCTCATCGGTCTGTCCCCCTCTGCCCGAATCACTATCATCAATATTTTGAATGATTTCTAAATCCTGTTTCGCTGTTAGATTTCTTCTAAAAGCCATTTTTCCGTGTTGGCCAAAGAGTTCTAGGTAGAACATTGGTTGCTAGGCAACGTTACCAAACGTCAATCATCCGAATTTACAATGATGGAAATCGATACTGAATCGAATCGCCATGATGGATTCACATCCATCATGGCGATTCGATTCAGTATCGATTTCCTGACCCAACGATTCGATTATTTTCGATATTCAAGAATACACCACGATACGATTCGATTCGATTAATCGGTTATTTTTTTTATTATTATTTTTTTTACACCTTACAGGCTAAACAAAGTTTCAAGTTTGAAATAAATCAATGAAAGCTGTAATATCATTATGCATTTTCTTTAGAAACAACAGCAAATAACAGAAGTAGAAAAGTTGCATCAAAAAATACTGCAAAAA
>NW_015156720.1:0-1467 GCF_000732505.1 Cyprinodon variegatus
GAAGGAAGGAAGGAAGGAAGGAAGGAAGGAAGGAAGGAAGGAAGGAAGGAAGGAAGGAAAAACTAGAGGCAGGAAATAAGGAATAACAGGGATGAAGGGAAAAAGAAAGGGACTTTTTTGTATTTAATGGGACATTAAATACAAAGTAAAATTAAATTATACTTAATTTTTACTTTCATTTTTAGCTCTAATTGAGACTGGGATACTTTAGATATCAGTATTTCTCAGTGAATGGTTGTTTTTTTCTTTCTATAAATGTGTTTATAGCCAGCAGCCCCTATGTTCTACACCTCACTGTAATGGTCTGGTCAGAAAGAGATGAATCCTCAAGGCTCAGTTAAAACCTGAGAACATATGTTGTCACTTTACATAGCTGTTTTATTTATGGCACATTAGGATTTGTTGTTATCAGCACTTTTATTTCCCCGTCTGCCATGGCCGAAGCACTGTTCTGATTAGGACTTGGCTTTACACCGTGGTGACTCTCATGACCATCTCCTGGTTGGCCCCATGCAGGTTGGAGGGCCTCAGCTGGCTTAGGATGTGCAGTATAGTGTAGCCACAGTGGTGGGTGAGGATAGCCCTGACATGCCGACTTGTTCTCTGTCCGTCGACTGTGACTCCGTCTGAAAAGTTTCTCTCAACCTGACTGACAGATTTATCGTTGGAACCACTGGAGTCACCCAAATCCTTGGCTTTCTCATAATTCAGCACTTTCCACTGCTGGTTCACTGCCCGCCAGCGCTTAAAGATCCGGTAAACAGATGATCCTTCGTGGATTATTAGTCCTGGGTGTTAAGGGACAAAGGGTTGGGGGAGACTGGGTCAGGAAATAGTCTTATAAACAGACAAACAAGTGTTTGTTCAACAACAATTAGAGAAGAGTACAGAAAGTACAGCCTGTACCAGAAGTGTGCTTTGGAGATTTACTGCTCAATCCATAAAAAAAAGAAAGATAAATAGTCATGAGCTACTTGGTCCTTAAATGGAGACTTAGACTGGTAAACAAATCTAGACTTTTTTTTTTGAGTGAGAAAGACATCCTGAGTCCAAATTATGCTGTTTGTTTCCAAAAGGTCTATCATAACTCTTCAAACTTCAAAAGGTATGAACACCTTTAAAAGACACAGGGTGACAGAACACAAAGTTCCCTCACCTACACAAACTACGTCCATGAAGCCATACATGCTGTAGCAGATCTGAAACAGGAGGTCCTGTCGCTGCCACTTCGCCGAGGGGCTGAGTGAGGACCACACCAACCAGGAGATACTGGCAAAGAGGAACAGAGAGCCCAGGACAATGGCGGCAATCTGCACCCTCTCAATCACAGTCAGAGAGATGGCCTGCCACTTAAACAGAGACAGAAACAAAGTTTTTATAGATAGATAGATAGATAGATAGATAGATAGATAGATAGATAGATAGATAGATAGATAGATAGATAGATAGATAGATAGATAGATAGAT
>NW_015156721.1:0-1467 GCF_000732505.1 Cyprinodon variegatus
AAAACGCTGTTTTGCTGCTGGAGTCATCCTCACTCTCCATCTCTCTGTGTGTGCTGTACGTTAACACCCGCCAGCGGAAACACCCACCTACCCAACTGACAGACGGAATCTCACTATACATCAGCCATTCTCATCCTCCCCTCTCTCATGACAAGGCGTGCACCTCTGGATGACCTAAAAAATAATCCTTAATAATATCTCTACAAAAGTAGCAACTTTTTGATGCAACCATTTTTAACACACCTGAATCAAATGAGTGGCTCATTACCATGCCTCTGCATGGATGGTAGCTCTTGAGGACTGGACTTGGGCACCCCTGCTTTAGATGCATAATCCCATCATCCATCCATCTTCTGATAAGCTTAATCCCAAGTTGGGTCGCGAGGGATGCTGGTGCCTATATCCAGGTGTCTACTGGCGAGAGGCAGGGTCAACAACCATTCACACACACTAAGAAGAATTTAGAAAAGCCAGTTAATCTAACAGTCAGGTTGTTGGACTGTGGAAGGAAGCCGGAGTACCCAGAGAAAACTCACGAATGCTCAGGGAGAACATGCAAACTCCATGCAAGACCCCGGGCCGGGAATCAAACTCACAACCTTGTTGCTGCAAGGCAGCAGTGCTACCCCCTGCTCCACTGAGCAACCCGAACTGCAACATAAAGAAAGAATTTTAGTTTCATTATAATTTAGTTTGTTGCAAGATTTTACAGTTTGAAGAAATAGAAAAAGACACCATATGCCAACCGTCACTAAGAAGTGCATGACAAGGCAGGGCTATATATACTGCATGCATCATTTAGGTGGTTAACATTGCATTACTTCTTGAGCTCCTTGAGTTATTTACTGTCACAGGTAGGAGCTTCGGCCAGAGAGGAAGTATTCTGGCCGGTATGATTTGAGGAGGGCCTCGCATGCTGACTTTAGGACCGGCTCACCATAAATATGCCCGCTATCATAGTCCGAGCCTGCTCCCTAACACTCCCTATACTGGTAATGATCATTCATTCACTCGTGGTGGGGAGCTGCATCGCAACCACAGCTGCCTGGGCAACACTGACAGAAGGCAGGCTGCCGTACGCAGGCGTCAGCAGGTCTTCTGATCACCATCAGCAGCCAGCAGGGGGCACATTGCCTGAGATAGACTGAGCTGGGATTTGAACCAGCAACCCCCCAGTTGAAGGAAAAAACATCTGCAACTAACACCACTACTCTGAAGTCCACCTTTGTTGTCACTGGATATGATTTAAGGTGGAGCTCACCCATGGGTTTGAATTCTGGGTAAAATTAGTGGCTTGAATTTGACTTAGTCTCTATGGAGGAATTAACTAATGCTGTACTTTCAATATGTGACACCAACCCTGGAAGTTTAACTCATGTTCATGAAACTAATTTCAGGTATCAGAAACCCATCATTTTAATTCCTCTGCTGGTAGCTTGAACTATTGTATCAGTTTGTTTCCAAAGT
>NW_015156722.1:0-1467 GCF_000732505.1 Cyprinodon variegatus
TGGTTTTTAGCTATATGAAATCAGAATTCTGACAGAAGTGCATATGCAGAATAAATACTGTTTTATCTAAACCCACCCACTAAAGCCCTGGAGAAGTCAATGGCAAAGTGGATTGGGCGTTCTGGCCTGCCTGCAAGGACCATTGAGGATGAAGACTTTGTGGATATGATGAAACAAGCCGACAAAAGGTTCAATGTGTGCAGTGGGATATATGTTAAAAAGAAAAGTGTATGAAGTTCTATGCTGCGCAGCGTTATATAAATAAAATAGAGAAAAAGAGAAGCAGTGTGTGGTGAAGTTTTATTGTTTACAGTGTTTATTGTTTACATAGTCCCTCCAGCATGACCTGGGTCATTCCCAGGGCCTCCTCCTGTTGGGACGTGCCTGGAGCACCTCCAGAAGGAGGCGTTCAGAGGGAGGAGTCCAGAAGGCATCGAAAAAGAAGTCAGAGCCACCTCAGCTGATTCCTCTGGATGTGGAGAAGCCGCTCTACTCTGAGCCTCTCTTGAATTACTAACCTCCTCACCTTATCTCTAAAGTGTGCCCTGAGTGCCCTGCCACACTGCAGAGAAAGCTCATTTCAGCTGATTATGTCCAGGATCTTGTTCTTTTAGGCTTGATCCTGATTTCATGACCATGGGTGAGGGTAAGAACACAGACCGACTGGTGAATGAGAGCTTTCCCTTTTCGCTCAGCTCTCTCTTCACCACAACAGACCGGTGCGGCAACTGCATTATAGCAGCAACAACACCGATCCACCCATCGATCTCCTGCTTCATTCTCCCCTCACTCATGAACAGGACCCCAAGATACTTGAACTCCTCCACCTGAGAAAAGAACTCTCCAACCTGAAGGAGACATGCCACCTTTTTCCGGTGGAGGACCATTGCCTCAGACTTGGAGGGGCTGATTGTCATCCCAGCCGCTTCACATTGGCTGAAATCCGCCCCATTGCATGCAGCAGGTCTTGGCATTAGAGAGTCAGCAGAACCACATCATCTGTAAAAAGCAGAGAAGAAATCCGCTGGTAACTAAACCAGACCATTGGCTGCACCATTTAATCATTTCCATGAAGATTAAGAACCAGACTGGTGACAGAGGGCAGTGGGAACAGGTCCCACTTAGTGCTGGCAGTGCAGACTAAACTCCTAGTCTACCTGTCCAGAGACTGAATGGGCCCCATGAAGGGGCTCTTGATTCTGTTTATTACTGGATATAAGTCATGTTATCATTACTTAACATTTTAACAAAGACATAATTTAATCAAAGTGATTTTGTTTTCAGCTCTCTGTTTTTTTCAATATTGCACAGTCTCACAACTCCCCCCTTTATAGCCATCATATTTTACTATGAGACAGGAAACCTTCCTTTACCTTCTAGATGGAGAACACTGGGTCAGATCTCTTTTTCATGGAAAGCTTCTCGTCATAACTGGAGTAAACCAGGAAACATGAAACTAAAGAACAT